>NC_043000.1:5302467-5304967 GCF_006345805.1 Octopus sinensis
AAGCAAGGAAAAGTGTATATTAAAATGATGATGATAATAATATAAATACACACACACACACACACACACACACACACACACACACACACAAAGGCATATAATGTTTTTAGAAATAGTTCTTGATATCATCTCAAGATTTAAAAACAGATTATCTGAACTCCAAAATCTTTAATTAAATAAAAAGTGTCTTTCAAAATAAAAGGCAGTGGGGATTTAACACAGACTTGACGGAAAGAAGTTTTTGTGTATGTGCTTACATAGCTCCACCTAGCTACCGACCTACATATCATCATCATCATCATCATCATCCTCATTTAGCGTCCGTTTTCCATGCTAGTATGGGTTGGACGGTTTCACTGGGGTCTGTGAAGCCAGGAGGCTGCACCAAGCCCAGTCTGATCTGGCAGTGTTTCTACGGCTGGATGCCCTTCCTAACGCCAACCACTCCGCGAGTGTAGTGGGTGCTTTTTACGTGCCACCTGCACAGGAGCCAGACGGAGCTGGCAAACGGCCACGAATGGATGGTGCTTTTTACATGCCACCGGCACGGGGGCCAGGCGAGGCTGGCAACGGACACGAACGGATGGTGCTTTTACGTAAAAACATAAATACATACATACATATATATATATATGTATCTCTCTCTCTCTCTCTCTCTTTCTCTCTATCTATCTATCTATCTCTCTCTCTCTCTCTATATATATATATATATACATATATACATACAAGAATGCAGACAGACATGCATGTATTTCTATAAACACAAATATACATGCTTACACAAGTACATAAATACCTTTTCACATACATATCTACACATGCACACACGCACATGCACACACACATACATGAGCTCACTGAACTGCATATCCTCATGCAATTACATAATATGAACATTTATCTTTGTATAAGAATAAGAACATATCTAAGCTAATACAGGGGAGTATGTATTTTGGGATAGTGAGAATGATAGGGGGGAAAAAAGAGAGAAAGAAAGAGTGAGCACGTTTGAGTTACATGTAGGGGATGGAGAGTGAGAGAGAGACTGTGTGTGTTATTATTATCTCATAGAGTAGAGAGCACATTAACCATTGAAGTACGAAAGGGAAATAACAACTGGAGTTAAGTAATCCGAAGAGATGAGACCTTGAAGATATGAAGGAATTCAATAGCAAAATTGGTAATATATTTAATCAGAAACTATTGGCACTATCCATTGATTATATCAAAATACTATTTCAAAGTAAGATATATATTTTCTGCAATTTTCTCTCTTTTATTTCATTTATTTATTTATTATTATTTTTTTTTTGTGTGTAGTTTCATTTTTTCAGGAAATGCATTTCCATTTAAATAATATTTATTAAACAGTAATGATAATAATAATAATAATAATAATAATAATAATAATATAATAATAATAATAATAATAATAATAATAATGGTTTCAAATTTTTGGCACAAGGCCTGCAATCTCAGGGGAAGAGCTAAATCAATTATATTGACCCCAGTATTCAACTGGTGCTTATTTTATTGACCCTGAAAGGATGAAAGGCAAAGTCAATCTCGACAGAATTTGAACTCAGAACATAAACCTGGAAGAAATCCTGCCAAGCATTTTCCCCAAAATAGTAACAATTCTGTCAGCTTGCTGTCTATATAATGGTTTCAAATTTTGGCACAAAGCCAGCAATTTCAGAGGAGGAGGTAAACTTTAAGATGGCACTGACCATTGGTATAACTGGATGAGAGGTCTGTGCTCATCTAACTTCGAAGATAGCCAGGCAAGGAAAAGCATAATGCTGAGAACAAACCTTTACTTAGTATGAGTACTTATGAAGAGAAGGAGGTTAAGAGAACCAGCGCTGACAGTAAATTGGGTCAGGAGAGAATACAGAAGCCATAGACCCCATCCATTTTCAAAAGAACATAGAGCACAATTGTGAGTTGTGCCTGAGCCCCACCCCACCCCTCAGTGTGAGGATGGGAATATCAATTCATTCATATCTTATTCATAAGGCAATTTGTTCAGTGGTTCTCAAATTAACAAAGTAGCAGGCCCCACCCAAATGGCAGTGAAATTATTTTGACTCATGCCCCTTCTTTATTTTATAACTCTCAATTATGTAATTATGATAATTATATAATAAAGAACTAATAATAATTTGTCCCCACCTACATTTGAATCTTTCTAAAAGCCAAACCCCCAACTCACACCTCATGAGGAACACCAAGTCAGTTGCTAAAATCCAGTGAAGTGTTGGGCAAAACCTAACTTGCAGTTTTTGGCTACATATCTGTATGCTTTGAGTTCAAACCATGCATGGGTCCACTTTGTCTTTCATCCTTCTGAAGACAAAGCAAAAAAGAATAAAAATGCAGTTTGTTGAAGTTGGCACTAGGGTTGATGTAAGCAACTTTTACCCAGAGGTGCTCCAGCATGGCTGCCATCCAATGAGTGAAACAAGAAAAATATTTTTTTTTAATAAAATGTTATATC
>NC_043000.1:5314967-5338275 GCF_006345805.1 Octopus sinensis
AACAGGTCTTTTAGCGATATTTATCAAATTCTTCTTATCATTCAGATAATTTGTGAATATTTCATAGAATGCTCTATCAACAGAGGGTGACGTTTAAAGCCTTTATGTATGGTGGGATGTGAAATATTTGCTTATCAAGCAAGGTATGTTTGTTCAGTCAGTACCAGAGCAGAGCAGAGATTCAATTTCATGTTTGCTGAGTATATAATACGTGAACAGAGCACTAAACATGAATATGCACATGTACACACACACACACACACACACACACACCACACGCTACACACAATGCCACATACACATACACTGAGAGAGAGAGAGAGAGAGAGAGAGAAGAGAGAGAGAGAGAGAGAGAGAGAGAGAAATACCTCATGAAAAACACACCTTTTAAAAAGAAGGTAATGCCAATTAGAAGAAACATGCCAGAAAGTTTGGTGTAAAACTGTAGGAAATCTAAATGGGAATATGAATTGTTAATGGAGTTAGTTTTATTGTATGTGTATATATATATACATATGTATGCATATAAACATATGTGTAGATATGTGTGTGTATGTGTGTGTGTGTGTGTGTGTGGTGTACATACAAAGAGAGAAAGATAGATAGATAGATAGATAGACAGGTAGACAAACAGATAGACAAATATATATACATATATATACATATACATACATATACATACATATATATATACATATATATACATATACATATACATACACATATATATATACATATATACATATATATACATATACATATATATACATATACATATACTATTATATATATACATATATACAGACATATACAGACATATACATATATATATATATATATATATATATATATATATATATATATACTTATGTTATATATGTATGTATGTAGATTCTTCTCTTCCTCTTTTTTATTTAGAGCAAATTTTGACCAACCATCTACTTGGTAGCAAGGTTCTTTGTCTTCTCTCGTCTCTCTTACTTTTTTGTAATGTTTGATTTTTTTTTATTCCATATTAATTCGAGCAATACATTAGCATCGGTGCACCACACCGTATTGTTATCATGTTATATCACAATTAGAGAGATGTTAACTGCCAGCTAAATTCTAATGTCAGCCAACAGACTGCTTGACAACAGCAATAGCTTTACCTTCTTCAGAAAAGTAAAACTTGAGTCAGAGATTCTATTCTTATCTTCCTTCACTAAGCAATTTTACAACAATCCTTTATACTAACATTTCATACACTAAGTATGTGAGAAAGAAACAGAAAAAATATACACAAACATTGTTCTTCCTCTTTATATCTCTAAACTGTAGAAGACTTTTGTTTTCCATCTATATTCAAATTATTTAACATGATTGTTCATTTTCTTCGTTAAAAAGTGATATCGGTAAAGTTATAGATAGAGTGTTATTAATTAAAGATTAACTCATTAACCTTTTGACTGCAAAATTAAATTTCATGGTTATTCCAGTAAAAATTTTAACTATCTACCAAAATGTAGAATTGGTATTTTCTGCAAATCACATTGCCTTAATAAACTTGACATATTTTAAAAAAATAGTTTCAGACATGACATTCCACAAGAAAAGATAGATTGGTATATAAAAGTACTTTCTGCAATTAACACTGTAGCATTTAAATCAGGTATATCTAGCCCAAATATTTTACCTGCTCTGTGTTCAAACCAACCAGATCCAGTTTCCTAACACCTGTCCTAAAAATGAACAATCACATCATAGAAATCTCAAAGCTTCAAGATAATGCACTGTTAATTGAAAACAATGTGACCAAGAGCACTCAAAGAGTACAAACCTCCATCAAGGCAACACCAATCAATGATTAACCAGAGATGATTTTTAAAATGAGAATGTCTGAAATAAACTTGACTACTCTTACAAACGCAAAACTAAAAATGAACCCGACCGCTCTCAAAAGTTAGGTAAAAAAAAAACAGAACAATAATCCAGAATCCTTGTCCAGTACCTGATCAATCCCAAAATCTAATCAGTTCCTGCCAGTCATGAGAGATATCTTGTCCAAGGACAAAATACAAACAAAACTGAAAACAATACCTTGAATAAACATTACATTTGACAGGATAAACTGAATGTTAAGGGGTTGAGGGTAATGAAATTTTGGGTGTATATATCTGATTTCTGCAGTAAAAGGGCTAAACTTTGGTTTTTGATTATACACCTAGATAAGGTGTTTGAGAACTTTGTTTCAATGAAATAAGAAGTATTTCGTTGAAGTAATAGTACTGCTTGTAGTTTGAAAATATCATATACTATAGAAAGGTAGTGAGCTGACAGAATCATTAGCACTCTGGAGAAAATGCTTAGTGGTATTTCACCTGTCTTTACGGTCTGTATTCAAACTCTGTCAAGGTGTGCTTCGTCTTTCATCCTTTTGGCGTTGATAAAATAAGTACCAATTGAACACCGCAGATGATATAATTGACTTACTCCCTCTCCTAAAATTGTTATCTTTGTGTCAAAATTTGAGATCATAATATACTATAGAATATATAATTAGAAACAGCATATATTTGTTTCATTAGGGGCTTTAAAACATCCATAAAAATTGCTGTGTATTTTTGAGTACACTGAGCCATAGGTGGTTCCTGAAGAGCACAATTTTAGAAGAAAAGGAAAATATTGTTTCTCTTTCTCTTTTACAAGTTTCAGTTATTGGACTGCAGCCATTGTGAGGCACCATCTTGAAGGATCCAGTCAAACAAATTGACCCCAGTACTTTGTTTTTTAATGTCAGGTATTAATTCTATCAGTCACCTTTGTCTGTTAAGTTATGGGGGTGGTAAATCAACACCAGTTTTCAAATGATGGTAGGGAACAAACACAAACATAACGATGCACACAGATATAAACATTATATATGATGGGCTTCTTTCAGTTTCCATCTACCAAGTCCTCTCACATAGCTTTGGTTGGCCCAGAGTAATCATAGTAGATATTTATTTCTTTATTACCCACAAGGGGCTAAACATAGAGGGGAGAAACACAGACAGACAAAGGTATTAAGTCAATTACATCAACCCCTGTGTGCAACTGGTACTTAATTTATCAACCCTGAAAGGATGAAAGACAAAGTCGACCTCGGCAGAATTTGAACTCAGAACGTAACAGCAGACGAAATACCACTAAGCATTTCTGCTAACGTTTCTGCCAGCTCACTGCCTTTAGCATAGTAGATACTTCCTCACGATACCACACAGTGGGACTGAACTTGGAACCATGTGGTTGTGAAGCAAATTCCTTAACACAGAGCCACACCTGCACCTATATGATAACAATTTTTCAATACAGTTGAAAAATGTCTCATGATATGAGTTCAAAACTAAAGAGGAATTTTATGGATATATTCCACCTATCGTTACTACTGTTGCTCAAAGCAAGGCCTGCCTTACTGACCACTGCTATCTTCCTCAACTTCATGTCACATATTATATTCTGGAGGCTTCTGCCCCCCCCCCCCCCAGCAGATGATGAAGACACTCAATTAAATTGAAGTTACTGGCAGAGACACACACAACATGAAATTGAAGATCTCTGAAAGTAAATAGGAGACAGAGATTCCTGTTGCAGCATGCAGCATAGCAAGATGCATCTCAATTGCAGCTGCAGCTACCTGAACAGGTAGAATGCCATTTAACCACATATGGGAATTGAAACTATGTCTCAGGCTAAGCTCATCACCTGTTCACTTTTTAATTCACACACCTTTTTTTTTGTTTTTGTTTGTTTGTTTGTTTTCTGTACGCACAGGCATGCGGTTAGGAAGCTGGTTTTTGTAACCACATGTTTTTCAGGTTCAGTCCTACCATACAGCGTCTTACATTTGGCAAGTGTCTTCTACAATACCCTGGGGGCCAACTAAAGCCTTGTGAGTAAATTTGGTTGACAGAAATTGTGTGAAAGCCCACTGTATATATATCGCCATGTTGATTCGCTAGCCTCTGCATGCATATTTTTTTTTTCTCTCCTTCTTTCTGTGTTTTTTCTCTGTGTATCTTTCTGTTGAAGAGCGTAGGCTCGAAACGTTAAAGACTTGTTTTATTTATATTTCCTGAGCGCCATACTAATACAATTGTTTGTTTGTATTTCACCTGCCTTCGTCTTTTGTTTATTTCTGTAAACCTGCCTTCGTCTTTTGTCTATTTTCATAAAGCTTCCCGTTATATATATATATATATGTGTGTGTGTGTGTTGTGTGTGTGTGTGTGTGTGTGTGTGTGTGTATGTATGTATGTATGTATATATATATATATATATATGTACCCATCAAGTTGAGCAAAACGACAGTCATGACAGATACCGGTGCCATGCAAATGGCACCTGTGGTGGTGGCACATAAAAGTACCCATCACACTTTCAAAGTGGTTAGCATTATGAAGGGCAACCAGCCACAGAAACCATACCTTTTCAGACTGGAGTTTGGTACAGCCTTCCAGCTTACCAGCATGGACAACAGATGTTAAATGATGATGATGATAATGATATATATATAGTATGGAGATAGAATTACAACCCAAACTGTATCCATGTGAAGCATATTTGCATATTCCAGTACTCCAAAATAGTATATATTATTTGAAGAATTTCTAATATAAGCCATCTTACATGTTTTTCATAACACAAGAAGTAAAAGGGATTAATATATATGTATATATGTGTGTATGTATTTGTGTTTGTGTTTTTCCCCCTGCAAACCCCTTAACAGCCGGTGTGGGTTTGTTTATTACCCTGTAATTTAGTGGCTTAGCTAAAAGGAATGATATATATTTCCTTACTACCCACAAGGGGCTAAACACAGAGGGGACAAACAGGGACAGACAAACGGATTAAGTCGATTACATCGACCCCTGTGCATAACTGGTATTTAATTTATCGACCCCGAAAGGATGAAAGGCAAAGTCAACTTTGGCGGAATTTGAACTCGGAACGTAACAGCAGATGAAATAAGGCTACGCATTTCGCCCGGCGTGCTAACATTCCTGCCAGCTTGCCGCCTTAGCTAAAGGGAATGATAAAGTGAGTATCAAGCTTAATAAAAGTAAATAAGTACTGGGGTCAAGTTGTTTGACCAAACTCTACAAGACAGTGCCTCAGAATGGCCACAGTCCAATCACTGAAACTGGTAAAAGAGAACGATAAAATATACACCTTGAATTTGATTTAAAGGATCACATAAGTGAAATTTACTGTTAAACAACCAGGTAAATATTTTATTTGTTTACCAGCACATGCATTTTGAGTGCAGTTCCATGGCAGGAGCTGTGTGCACCTTTTGTATCTGTGTAGAATGTTTAGTGTCCGGTACATTTCATTTAAATTAGCCAACAATTAGCCAATGCAAGAACCTCTACATCAATGTTTCTCAACTAGGTTCCATATGGCCCCTGAGGGTTCTTATAAGAGTTTTGGGGGTCCACATAACAAAGTAGTAAATTGGGTATCCACAATAGTATTTTAAGGACCCCTGAAAAAATTCTGCTTTAGATGTATGTATTGGTATGTGTTTGAAGAAACAGCTAGGTTTCTTACTCAAAGGTTTTACATAGTCCAGCCTACACAATTTAATATGTAAAATACAAAATAGGAATTTTAAAAGAAGTGTCTATAAAACTAGTTTTTAAACATCAAAACAATAATCAAAGGGGTCCATAGATAAAAATGGTTGAGAACCCTTATTTGGGTTCCTCAAACAGCAAACAGTCTGCCATAATGGGTAGCAAGTGGTGTGTCAAATTATTTTGAAAATTTAACTTGCAGCTTTAAAAACTCTTAATTATTGTTATGATGTCTTGGAAAACACGTTACTCAAAATTTTGTTGATGCCTTAACATGCTTTAACTAGGGTCCTGAAGTCATTGATGGAGCCATCAGATGGGCTACTATTATGACAAATGGTGTGTTTCGGGCATTTTGTGACATGAGGGAGCTTATCCTTCTCCATGTCTGTTTTTGTTTTTTTTTTTGAGAAAGTGACAGACAGACAGACAAGTAATAAGAATCACAGAAATAGAATAATTACTCTCAATATTTAACTGGTACTTTATACATCGACCCCAAAAGGATGAAGGTCAATGTTGATCTCAGTGGGATTTGAACTCTAAGTACAGAGATCCAGAACAGTTACTTCTAAGCAATCTGTCCAATGCTCTAACTACTTTTCTAGTTGGCCATCTTCAATTTTATTACATAAAATATAAGGCAGTGAGCTAGCAGAACCATTAGCATGTTGGTTGAATTGCTGAATGGCTCTCCACATTTTCTGTTCAAATTCCAGTAAGGCTGACTTTGCCTTTCATTCTTTCCAGTTGGATAAAGTAAAGTACCAGTTGAGCAATAGGATCAATGTAATCAACTTAGGACCGCCCCTAAAATTGCTGGCCTTGTGCCAAAATTTGAAACCATTATATTTGAAACCAAGCACAATAAATGAAATGAGATTTGCAATTGTTTCTAATTTTAATTCTAATGTATATCGTTAAAACATTGTTTTTTTTCAACTTTCCATATGAAAAGCTCAAGTAGTGTTTTAGCTAATCTTCAGAGTGCCATTAGGTAAAAAAAAAAAAAATACTGAACACCACTGCGTGACCTGCAAGAAAGAGCAACTACATTACATCAAAAGGAAGAACACACATGGTCTTGTTCTGACTACATCTGTCTGGCCATAACTAGAACTCTTTTGATAATAGGCCTGCCTGACCTGAAGGCTAAACAACAACAATGGCAACAACAACAACAACAACAACAACAACAACAACAACTAACGGTCAGTAAGCTGTGGATAAGTCTCGGCATGGTTGCTTGACTTGCTAGAAATAGAAACCAAATCTTCCTCAAATCAAAACCTCTAACATCTGAAAAATGGAAGGATACACATATTAGAAAATGTAGTCCTGAATATTATGTCTGAATAAAAGGCTACAACTCTTTGGATCCAAGTTTCATTCGGGGATGACATAGAGTTGAAATAATAGTGTCATCATCATCATTATCATCATCAACAACGACAACAACATCAACAACATGTAGTTGTCATGAGAAGATACCAGACCCTATAGGAAGGTTACAGGTGATCGACTAGCATCCATCTTATATGCAGAGATATTCAAATCACCTCTGCTCAACACTTCACGTAATCCCTGTGTCTCCAAAAGCTCCTTAAGAGATTAGAATACACCAAGGATATATACAAAAATGAATTTAAAACTTTTTAATACCAACCTGCCTGAGACCATCACTTGTTTTTGATACAAACTTCTTTTGAATTAAAATTGTCTAAATTAAAACCTTCTATCAAAATCTCATGTTATGCACCAAACACCAGCTTAACAACAAAGTGACGAAGTTGTTTTACTTAATTCTTCACTATTTTTAAAATTAACTGAAACAGGCAGAGTATTTCAACAAAAGAATGGTAAAGAAAGCATCAAAGTGGGCTTCTGATTACATTCAAGGAATATGGTATGAAAAGGTGAGAGTTGGCTTTTGCTTACAGTCATTATTTCAACATATACACCTACCGATAAGAACCAGTTGAATACCAGGGTCAGTGTAATTGACTTACTACTCCTGAGAATGAGTACAAGACAAAAACCTACATCCGTCTGCCAAGCCACAGCAAGCCAGTGTGACAAAGCAGATTCATCAAACCAGTATAATCCCAAGCTTGAATGCATGCCTGCACACCAGACCAGGGTTGGTGGAGAGAACAGCCTGAGGCCTTCATCCTGTAGTAGATTGAACATGAACAACCAAATCCAATATGCACCTACTCATTAATATACATTTATGTATATTTGAAAGTGATATATCTGCTTCTGGATATGGTTTGCTCTTTGCTCTATGTCTTGGTGTTTCTAAGAACAGAATGGGGAATTAGATGCTTTGCTATCTTCTCTAGATAAACATAAAGACCATTATATATATGTTTATGGATGAGAGAAAATAATTAATTGCAATGTTTATATTTTGCCCCAGTGGTGTTTTTGCAGCAGAATCGAAATGAAATGCTTTCGACCAAGGATCAAAGCTTAGTTGTGGACTCATGCACCAGGAGCTAGGTTTATGCTCTGGAATACTCAAGATCAGGTATGGCTGTATGGTCAAGAAGTTCACTTCTCAATGATGTGGATTTTAGGTTCAGTTCCACAGCACAGCACCTTCAGCAAGACTCTTTCACTGTAGCCTCAGGCCAATCCAAGCCTTGTGAATGAATTTGATAGAATTGAAATTCAAAGTAAATCATCATATACGTGTGTGTGTGTGTGTGTGTGTGTGTGTGTGTGTGTGTGTGTGAGTGTGTGTGTGTGTGTGTGTGACTGTGGGTGTTTTTCCATGTCATTCATTTCAAAGAAAAGCTGTCACCTACAGAAAATGTTACTCTGTGGTCAGTTCTCTGAACTACAAATCACCTGCTTGCTCGGTGCCTTTGACATAATAAGGAATAAGTGATTCATTTCTTGAAAATTAGGAAAAGGTTAATGACAAGAGGAACATCTGACTGTATAACAATGATTTGTAAACAAGTAAGGTGTTTCATTTGTTTCCTTCACACCAAATTCCTGAGCAATGGGACACAAACAAACATCATTGGTGCCTAAGCAGGCTCAGTGCAAAGATACACAGAAGCAAACACACACACCAATACATATTTAGGTTTATGTGTGTGTGTATACATATATAAATATTACACACACATGCATGTGTGCACATACACACATACATACACAAATAGACCACACACACAGACACAGACATACACCAATATACCACGCGCACATAAATATATTATGGACTTCTGTACAGTTTGGGTAATCAAAATTTTAGAAGGTATTGGCGAACACAAAGTTGTAATAGAAGAAGCTTGTCCTAAGTGCAACACAGGGAAATTGAACACAGAACCCAAGAGTTGTAAAGTGGATTTCTTAACTACACAATCATATTTATTAAGATATTGATTCATAATATAGATATGAGACTGCGAATTTTGGTGAAGGCATGGTTTATCATACTGATAAACAAACAAGAACGTATTTCATTGATGCCATGCCAGAAGAATGAGAGTAATTATTAACACATCAATACATATAGTCAGTGCAGGCATGGGTGTGTAGTTAAGAAGTTTGCTACTCAACCACATGGTTTCAGGTTCATTTCCACAGCATGGCACCTTGAGTAAGCATCTTCTACTACAGCATCAGACTGATCAAAGCTTTGTGAGTTGTTCAACAGACAGAAACTGAAAGAAGCCCATCAAACATGTATGTGTACATATACATATATATGTATATATGTATATATATTTATATATATATGTGTGTGTATATATGTATGTGTATATATATATATATATATATATATATCATCATCATCATCGTTTAACGTCCGCTTTCCATGCTAGCATGGGTTGGACGGTTCAACTGGGGTCTGGGAAGCCCGAAGGCTGCACCAGGCCAGTCAGATCTGGCAGTGTTTCTACAGCTGGATGCCCTTCCTAACGCCAACCACTCCAAGAGTGTAGTGGGTGATTTTATGTGCCACCAACACAGGTGCCAGACGAGGCTGGTGAACGGCCACGCTCGGATGGTGTTTTTTACGTGCCACCGGCACGTAATATATATATATATATATATATATAATATATATATATATATATATATATATAATTGACTGGCCCCCTGCCCCGAAATTTCAGCCCCTGTGCCTAGAGTAGAAAAGATATTGCATGTGAATTGTAAATGTAAATGAGTGTCACTGTCATACAAGCAGTGTCATTCATTTCCAATATTCTGAGAAAACATTCCTGGCCATTGGGAAATATTACATTGCTTGGAAACTGGTAAGGGTTGGTGGCAGGAAGGGCATCCAGCTGCAAAGAATCTGCTTCAATAAACTCCATCCGACTCATGCAAGCATGGAAAAGAAAGTGGTGATAATGATGAGATCCTAATACCCTATGGGTGGAATCGAGTGGTAGAAACCATGCAAAAACTCATTATGTATTACTTATTTCTTTATTGCCCACAAGGGGCTAAACATAGAGGGGGACAAACAAGGACAGACAAAGGGATTAAGTCGATTACATCGACCCCAGTGTGTAACTGGTACTTAATTTATCGACCCTGAAAGGTTGAAAGGCAAAGTCAACCTCGGCAGAATTTGAACTCAGAGCGTAACAGCAGACGAAATACCTATTTCTTTATTACCCACAAGGGGATAAACAAGGATAGACAAAGGTATTAAGTCTATTACATCGACCCCAGTGTGTAACTGGTACTTAATTTATCGACCCTGAAAGGTTGAAAGGCAAAGTCGACCTTGGCGGAATTTGAACTCAGAACGTAATGGCAGACGAAATACCACCAAGCATTTCACTCAGCGTGCTAACGATTCTGCCAGCTTGCCGCCATTCATTATGTATTACTGTTTGTATTTATGTCATGTCCATTCTGTGTTGCTCTAAAATTTAGTGGTGTGACATACAGAGATCGGTAAAATAAGTCCTGGGATCAATATGGCATATTAAAAATGGTGCCTAAGCATCATCACTGTCTAATAACTGAGACCAGTAAAAGAATATCTTCATACATATTAATAAGCTACAATACATGCATATGTATGTGTGTGTATCTTGTATACATGAATATGCATTTTAGCTTATTAATATGTATGACTGCCTGATTAATATTTATTAATATGTAAGTGCATATTTGTGTGTGTATATATACGCATCTGTAAACATAATCTTGTTTTAAAGACTAAATAGATGTGTTGAAGCTATTAACCTATTGATAATGAAATAAACTAATACAAGTGCATAAGTACATATTTTAGTTTAATTATCTGTATGACAATGCATTAATATGTATTAATATTTATGTGTGGTGTACTTATGTGCATATATATATCTATGAACATAACACATTGTTTCAAAGACGACTCAATGGCTGGATGTTTAAGTTATTAACTCAAAGGCAATAAGTTAATAACTCTGTTGTTACTATTACAGTTATGTGTTTCGAAACAAATTTTCCTACTTGCCTACAATGAATAATAATAATGATGATAATGATGATGGTGGTGGTGGTGGTTGTGGTGGTGATGATGATGATGATGATGATAATAACAATAATAATAATAATAATAATAATAATAATCGTAATAATAATGATGATGATATGATGATGATGATAACAAGAACACTCAGAGAGGGCAAACCTCTGCCCAGGTAACACCAACGTCCTCTCAACGATTAGCCAGAGATGCTTTTTAAAATGAGAAAAGCTGAAATAAACTCAACTGCTCTCACAAACAAAATACTAAAAATGAACCCGACCGCTCTCAAAAATTAAGTAAAAAAAACAGGAAAATAATCCAGAATCCTTGTCCGGTACTGGATCGATTCCAAAATCAAATCATTTTGTGCCAATCATGAGGCCAAACATCCCTGAAAGTTTCATCTGAATCCATCCAACGGTTCTTGAGATACTTTGTCCATGCACAATCAAACACGACTGAAAACAATACCTCTACCTTCGCTAAGGCACAGGTAATAACAACAACAACAACAACAACAATTATTTCTGATTTAGGTTCAAGGTCAACAATTTTGAATGGAAAAGGTTAGTCAATACCATTGACTCCAGTACCAGATTGGTACTGTATTTTGTCAACCATGGAAAAGATGAAAGGCTAAGTTGACCTCATCAGAATTTAATCTCTAATAATAACGGCTCTTCATTTTGGTACAAAGCCAACAATTTTGAGGAAAGGAGGTTAGTTGATATCATTGACCCCAATACTTGAGTGGTACTTTACTTTATAGACCCTGAAAGGATAAAAAGTGAACTTGACTTTGACGGCATTTGAACTCAGAACATAAAAAGCCAGAAGAAATACTGTAAAGCATTTTACCCAAAGTCCCAATGATTCTACTAGCTCACTGCCATAAAAACGATGATGATAATTATGATGATGATGGTGATGATGATGATGAGGAGGAGGAGGAGGAGGGGAAAATACCATTCCTTTTCTTTTATAAAATATCATCTCCATCAATTTGCATAAACATGTAAGTTTCTAAATTTTCAAAAATATCATCAAATTCATGCATAGAATAGGACCACATAATATAACATTGTGAAATAAAGTTTTCCCTTAATATCACAAATGTCTCTGTAAGCTAAGAAGATTACTAAATAGATGGGAGTTGAACTAGTTCCTTCCTTTAAATAGATCTTGTGTCAGTTTTGGTGATAAGTGTTCAAGGTGTTCAACCAAGTAAACTTATCTATTTATTGAAATATAATGTAAAGTGAAAGTGTAATTCCAATGTAATTTTTATAGAGAATCAGTATGACAAATGTATAACAAATTTGGATCTTTGAATGTCACAGGAACAGTCCATTTAAGAAGCTTCCATATAGTTTCCATCAACCAAATTTCACTCATGCAATTTGGACTGACCCAAGGTTATAGAAGAACTCATTATCCAAGGTGAAGTATAGTAGGCTTGAACTTGTGAGCTCATGATAGTGAAGCAAACTATTTAAACATTTAGCCACTCTAGAAAGTTTCAGTTCCCTTCTACACATTTTAGAAGGAAATTGTTCATTAGCAGACACCTTCCTGGCAGAAAAAAATGAGGTCTCTTTCTTCAGAGACTATGAAATATCTTTGGCACCATCAGTTTTCAATTATTTTAATCCTTCTGATGCAAGCCTGTTGAGTCCATCTCTGGTTATAGGATACAAATTTCCTGTTTAAAGGGATCTAAATTAAAATCTTCCATTAAAAATTTCATGTTAATTTACGTTCCAAATATCAGCTTAATTATTCTTTTTATCATCAGCATTTTGAAATTTTGTAAGAAGGATGTAGTTGATTGATTGACCCCCCAGTACACAACTGGTACTTATTTTGCCTACGCTAAAAGGATGAAAGACAAAGTAAGTCTTGGAGGGATTTGAACTCTGAATGTAAAGCACCAGAAGAAATGCCACTAAGTATTTGGTCTGATGTCCTAACGATTCTGTCCACTTGCTGCTGTTTTTCCAGCTTCCGAGCTAAATTATGATCGTTATTTTGCTAAATACTTCATTAATTTACAGACATTAATTGAAATGAAGATTCTTTTATTCTTTTACTTGTTCCAGTCATTTGACTGTAGCCATGCTGGAGCACTGCCTTGAAGGGCTTTAGTTGAACAAATCAATTACCGTCACTTAGCGGTTCGGCAAAAGAGACCGATAGAATAAGTACTGGGCTTACAAAGAATAAGTCCTGGGGTCGATTTGCTCGACTAAAGGCGGTGCTCCAGCATGGCCACAGTCAAATGACTGAAACAAGTAAAAGAGTAAAAGAGTAAAAAGAGAGTACCTAGACTTATTTTTTAAGCCTAGTACTTATTCTATCAGTCATTTTTGCTGGACCACTAAGTTACAGGTATGTGAACATACCAGCACTAGTTGTCAAGTGGTGATGGGAGGACAAACACAGACACAGAGGCACACACACATAAAATATACATACATACATACATACATACATACATACATACATACATACGTACACACACACACACACATATATATATGGCAGTCTTCTTTCAGTTTCCATCTACCAAATCCACTCACAAGGCTTTGGTCAGCCTGGAGCTGTAGTAGAAGACACTTGTTCAAGGTTCCATGCGGTAGAACTAAACTCAGAACCATGTGGTTGGGAAGCAAGTTTCTTACCACACAGCCACACCTGCGCCTAACGGTGATGAAAGGGTTAATCTGATCAGCAGTTTTAACTATCATGAAATTTTATTTATAACACATTTTCTTTCCATCAAAATCAAAATCAAGATATATGCATATAATATATGGTACTGACTAACCCTTTCCCCTCAAAACTATCGATCTCATTCCAAAATTATTTATAATATTCAGATGAAAATATTTTCGGAGCCTCATCAGGATTAGAACTCAGAGTACAGGGCATTAGAACATATACTGCTAAGAATTCCACCTGATGCTATAATGACCCTTTCCAATTTGCCACTACACAACACCTTAATGAGCTACTTATTAATCAGAATGTTTTGGTTGTTTTTGTTTAACCCCAGGTGAGCCCTGATGAAGGAGACCTATGATCAATAGGCATTCCAGCTATGACCACTCCATTACATTGTTTTTTGAGACAGTTCATGTAGGATCATATTACTTCATGTGATCATTTTTGTGAAAGAAAGGATGATGTTATTTCAGGGAGACTTGACTGCTACATTTAGCATGCTGAGTGATCACATAAAGGCCCTACCCTCTGTCAGCACATGAATTATTGTTGTTGTTATTGTATATCACTTGTGGTCTACCTCTATGTCTCCTGCCGGTTGGTTTGCCTTGAAGAATCTTGCCATGATACCCTTTCCTTTGTAATTCCAAACATGTCTGTAGCACCAGCACTGTGACCTCTCCACAAGGGAAAGTAGTGGCTCAACCTGGATACACTCACTGAGCTATGCAACCTGTCGGGTAACATAAGTCCAGAAATCCTCATTTCAGCCAAAGGAACATCATTTTGGCCATAGGAACCCCATAGTAATCACACTCTTTTAATCAGTACCCAACATTCATGCTCACAGGTAAGGCACACTTGAGAATCTAATAGAACAGTTTAAGGGTAGTTACCTCTGAAAGGACCCTGTGGAAAGAGGTAGCTGCAGAATCTACCCCACCACAGCTCTCCCAGAATCAGAAGGCAATGAAAATGGATGGCCGGATGGTTATTATTGCATTTTTACTTCTTTTTGTCCTTATTTCACCATTTTTCAATGGGAAAATAAATAGTATGTGAAACTTTTAATACTACTTTCTATTAAGTTTTCAGTTATATGTCCATTAGAGCCTCAAACATAATGCTTTGCAGGTGTGGCTGTGTGGTAAGAAGTTTGCTTTCTGATCACTTGGTCTTGGGTTCAGTCCCATTGCATAGTACCTTGGGTAGATGTCTTCCACTATAGCCTTTGTGAATGAATTTGGAAGATATAAACTGTGTGGAAATCTGTCGTATGTAAGAGTGTGTGTGTATGTGTGTGTGTGTGTGTGTATGTAAATGTGTTTGTCTTATGTTTGTCCCCACAACCACCACTTGACAGCCAGTGTTGGTTTGTTTACGTCCCCATAACTTGGTGGTTTAGCAAAAGAGACAAATAGAATAAGCACCAGGCTTTAAAATAAGTAGAGGTGTTGATTTGTTTGACTAAACCCTTCAAGGTGGTGCTCTAGCATGGCCACAGTCTAATGTCTCTAGACTGCTGTAATTGACTCCAGTACTGAACTGATTTTCAGTTACATCAACTCCAGAAGGATGAAAAGCAACATGGATCTAATGAGTGTTTGAACTCAGAACTTAAATCGACATAACTAAAATACTACAGAACATTTTTTAACAGTACTTAACTGGTGTTCTATTATATCAACCCTTGAAGGATGAAAATCATTTTTGACCTCAATTGTGTTTGTACTCAGAACTAAAAGACTCATAACTACAACGCTGTGGGACACTTCTAGCAATTCTGCTATGGTCTAATCTAATCAGTATTTGAATTCAGAACTTAAAGGGACATAACTGAAATACTAGAGAACATTTTTTTTTATCGAAATCAAAAATGGAAATTGTAGCTGTGGCCGATGCCAGTACTGCCTGATTGGCTCCCGTGCTGGTGGCACGCAATAAGCACCATACATGTGTGGGTCGTTGCCAGTGCCGCCTGACTGGCTCCTGGTGCTGGTAGAACGTAAAAAGCGCCTTCCGAACGTGGCCGATGCCAGCCTGCCACCCCACCTCGACTGGCTCCTGTGCCGGTAGCACGTAAAAAGCACCATCCGAACGTGGCCGATGCCAGTGCCGCCTGACTGGCTCCCGCGCCGGCGGCACGTATAAAGCACCCACTACACTCTCGAAGGGGTAGACGTTAGGAAGGGCATCCAGCTGTAGAAACATTGCCAGATCAGACTGGTGTCTGGTGCAGCCATCTGGTTCACCAGTCCCCAGTCAAACCGTCCAACCCATGCCAGCATGGAAAACGGACGTTAAACGATGATGATGAAGAAGAAGGATGAAAAGCATTTATGACCTTAGTTGTATTTGAAATCAGCACCTAAAGGCTCATAATTTAAGTACTGTAGGACATCTTTTTTTGTCCCAGTAGCACTCTGGCAATTCTGCTTTGGTCTAATCTAGTTTTTATGTAATCAGAGATTTTAATGCATATCTACCTCACTACGAAGTACTGTATAATGCAATACAACACAGTACAGACAAGCATCCTGGCTTTCGACACACAGCTTGCCTAGAATGCAACAGAAATAATTGATAAAAAGAAAAAGAAAGAAAACACCTCACCTACGTGACTAACAGATGTAATACACGCCTGAGTGTATCAGTTACAGGTGTGTTAGTTCTAGTATGACAATTAACCCCTTTAAAGGGTTTCTATCTGTTTTCTGGCTTTTCTTTCTTTCTTCTGTTTTTACGAGAGTGGTGGTAAGTGGGAGCACTATAGGAGGTGAATGGTACGTGTGTCCTTCAACTTCTATCCCACCCCGCTCACTCTTTCCCCCCCCTCTCTCTCTCTCTCTTTCTCACTTTCTCTTGTTTATTTTATTTCTTCAAAGAAGTGTTTTCATAAGATCAAAGAAATAGTAGAGACAGGTACGCGCGTGTGACTCTAGCGACAAATATGGTTGGATGCTAGCGTGCAATTATATATATATATATATATATATATATATATATATATACATACGAATTTATAGCTAGTTCAGAGTTCAACAGCATATTTTTCTATCACCGTTACTTAATTATTATTATATAAGAGATTATTACCATCATCATCATCATCATCATCATTATTTAAAGTATATGGTTTCTGTCAGATGAAAGCAGCAGCAGCAGCGACAATAACAACAACAACAACAGGAATGATTAATAAATAACAACTGTTAACTACCGATGCCCTGTTATTTAATTAATCCACCTAAATTGTATGTTTCATCAAATGTCTCTGTTGTTGTTGTTGATGTTATTTTCTTGCAGAGCAACCAACCTCGATATGTCACATAGGAATGGAGGGGTTTTTTTCATTGTTTTGTTTAGTTTTTTTTTTTAAATTGTATTGATATTATTATTATTATTATTATTATTTTATATTTTCCAAGAAGTGTTAAGTTCAGTTGCAGTCTACAAGTTTCAGTGGCATCATTTGGAAACCGATACTTTCCGATAAATAGCTATGATGATAGGGGAGACAGAAAGAGAGAAGGAGAGAGAGAGAGAGAGAGATGGAAGAAGAGAGAGGAAGGAAGAAAAAGGGCGAGAGGAGAAGGAATTAGAGAAGCACTGTGCATCATTGACAATGAAGATGACGATGATGATGACGATGATAATGATGATGATGATATGAATAATGATGATGGTGACGATAGTGATGATGATGATAATAAAAAACAACAACAACAACAGTAACCAACGGCAATGCTTATTCGACTGCTGAGGGTATTTCAGAATAACGGAGAACAAGTATTGGGTTGGGGGGGGGGAAACAGAAGTGTGTGTAGTGGTGGAGGTGGGGGGTCGGGGATTAAAAATAAAAATAAACAATAAAAAAAAATTCCGGGGATTAATTCTGACGGAGAATTCGATCGATGTGGCGGTGGCGGTGGTGGCGGTGGTGGTGGTGGTGATGGTGGCGGCGGCGGCGGCGAAGGTGATGGTGGTGGTGGCGGTGGCGGTGGTGGATGACAGGGCCGCTGTTGTTGTTATTGTTGTTGTTTGTAAAGGTGGATGGAGGTGGGGTGGTTGTGATGAAAGGCTGTTATTTAGTACAAAGCTACTAACGGTGATCCGATCCCGATCCGATCCGATCAGATCCGATCAGATCCGATCGTGGTGAAAAAGATGCCCTAATTTTTTCTCTCATTTATTGACAAATCTTGTCAATCTTTCCATATTGCAACATGTAAGCTTGGTCACATGACTCGCCCCGGCGAGAATGAAGTGAAAGCGACTCACCCCATGTGACAAAACGACTTCTGGAGCAACAACAACAACAACGACAACTACAACTACAACACCGATAGCAACACAAGGGAGATGCTCAATTTGATAGCTCGATTTGCTAAAAAATATAGCCGTTAAATCACCCACAAATCACACCTTATCGTAAAAAAAAAAAAAAAAAAAAAAAAAATTCGTAAAGGAAAAAGTAGAAATGGAAATTTGATTTGTACCGTTTCTGCCAAGTATTCTTAGATAGCCATATACAAACCCATACACACACACACACACACACACACACATATTCACACACGCACACAGAAGGCAAAATACCTATTTCTTTACTATCCACAAGGGGCTAAACACAGAGAGTTCAAACAAGGACAGGCAAACGGATTAAGTCGATTATATCGACCCCAGTGCGTAACTGGTACTTATTTAATCGACCCCGAAAGGATGAAAGGCAAAGTCGAAAAATACAGACTGGATGATCATAACAGGAATGTCTGGTTTATAGGTGTACCGGATCAGAATTTGACCTGAGATTAAAGAGTATCATCCAGAGAAGAACATGGAAGACACGTGTTCGTCACCTCATTACTCGCCCTTGTCGCAATCTAAGCAGACATTATTATAGTTAGTCAATGGGTTTATTAATTAATAAATAATAATTATTATTATCATTATTACTCTTAATTTTATTATTATTATCGTTATCAGTAGTTGTATCTTTATCAGGAATAGCAGAAGTGGTAATTACACTGTTGAGGGTCGGAATATGGGGTTTTTGGGATCCTCACAGCCAAATTCATTGACAATTAGGATTTTGAAATACCTCGATAGGTTTACATTAGTCCTTCACCCCTTTTCATTAAGGTTACGTTCAACAAGGTATAAAATAAACAAGAAACAAATAGATAAATAAATAAACAGCCCAGTTTTCTTTTTTTTTCCTTCTCCATGATTTTCGTATTCATGTGAAGAACAGATGAGTGAGAGGTGTCGACCGTTCCAATCAACCATGCATAATATACGAGTCTCGCAGTTACATAAATTACACTTCAATTTCACTGTTATTCTTTCGCGTGCGTGTGTGATTGTGCGTTTTTTTTGTTTTTTAGTCGGAATTAAAAACGTGCGTGGTGTGTGTGTGTGTAAGATGACTGTGTGTGTGTGTGTGTGTAAGATGATAATACACACGCGCGCATACACACAAATATTTAAAAGGAAATTTTGTAGAGACATTTGTTCCAACGCAATTCATTGCAGAAAACCATACGCACACAGACACACACACATATACAGAGATAGAGAGAGAGAGAGAGAGAGAGAGAGAGAGAGAGACAGACAGACACAGAGGTGTGTATATAATAATATATATATATATATATATATATATATATATATATATACTGATATTCCGTAAGAAAATTGAAATACCTCCCTCGTTCACCAAAGAATTAATTTAAATTTTGTTAGAATAGGGCAATTATATATATATATATATATATATATATATATATATTATATAGGTAGGTAGATAGATACAGAGATAAAGCTATAGATGTGTATTCGTACAGATAGAGAAATCGATAGACAGATGTGCACACACACATATATATGTATGTATGTATGTATGTATGTATGTATGTATGTGTGTATGTATGTATGTATGTATGTATGTATGTATGTATGTATATACATAGAGAAACAGCTTTAGATTGGTTCAATATGGTGTAACTACACACACACAGACGAAATAGAATGGCTCCATACACAGTGTATATTTTTATATATGGCTCTCGGTGTGTGCGTACAGACAGTGGCGTAAATTACGAACATCACATACATTACGATATACATACACACACCCATATATATATATATATATATATATATATATATATATATATATTATATATATAGTACACACACACATGTATGCATATATACATACGTATATGATGGAGTGGGGTATGACTGTATTGGAAATCAAATACAGACTTAATTATTAACGTTTGAATGAACAACATGTACCACATATAGGTTGTAAATATATTAACCCTATTTTCTATACTCAGCTGAGTGCCAATCTAACGACCATCTCCTGCCTATTCCTACTTCCATATACAGAGAATCCACAAACATATGTATGAAAATTTACATACATACACACATGTACCTATTCACGCATAAACAGATAGATAGATAGATAGACAGACAGACAGACAGACAGACAGACAGACAGACAGACAGACAGACAGACAGACAGACAGATAGATAGATAGATAGATAGATAGATAGATAGATAGATAGATAGATAGATAGATAGACAGATAGAGATAGATAGACAGAGATAGACAGAGATAGATAGATAGATAGATATATTAGACAGATAGATAGATAGATGGATAGATAGATAGATAGATGGATTGATAGATAGATAGATGGAAAGATAGATGGATTGATAGATAGATGGATAGATAGAGATAGATAGATAGATAGATAGATAGATAGATAGATAGATAGATAGATAGATAGATAGATAGATGGATGGATGATGGATGGATGGATGGATGGATAGATAAGGAGAGAAAGAGAGAGGGAGAGATGGAAGGGGTCTTTTTGAAAATGTTTATTTTGAAGACAACACAAAATTGTTCGCATTTTGTTTCTTATTAGCAGTATTAGTTGTAGTAGTAATAATTATTTCATATTTCCATATAAAGTCTAGACTGGAACAATAACGCTCTTAGTACACACACATACATACACGTGCGTGTGTACGTGTGTGTATGTATGTATATATATATATATATTATATATATATATATATATAATATATATGTAGAGAGAATAGACAGCCAGATAGATATTCGTATATTATATATATATATATTATATATATATATATAATATGTATATATATATATATATGTATATATATATATGTATATATATAATATATATATATGTATATATTGTGTATATATGTATATATATGTGTATATATGTATATATATATATATAGTATATATATATATATATATGTATATATATATATATATATATATATATATATATATGTGTATGTATGTATGTATGTAGTATGTATGTACAGAGAATAGTCAGTCAGATAGATTCGTGTGTATATATATACATACATACTACAACCCACACAATACATACACATACATACATACATACATACATACATACATCGACACTGTTGCATTGCCGAATAGAACCGAAGACTTGGGGCTAAGCATTCGTTCGTGCTCCATTCCTGTCAATATGGTCTGTTGATTCCGTCCAGACTTTATCTTTGGCTACTGTTGATCCACATTATTATGAAGGCACTTCATGTTGCAAGTGACAACCATCTCCTTGTCTCTCTCTCTCTCTCTCTGTCTCTCACTTATATGTTCTACATATAATTACATTCAATGAAACGAATTTGGCTTTGACATGTTCAATTATATGTATACAGTAGCAGAAAGGAAAATGTGTAGAAATAAGAAAGATCTTTAGATTTTTGTATGTTACGATCAAGGTAATGTATTTGTTATTTATGACAAATGTAATGTCAGTCGGTATCAATAAAAATAATGGTAATATAACAATAATAATTTCTTTTTTATTGGCAAGAAGGACCCAGGCGTTAAGAGAAAATGGGGAAAAAAACTCATAACAAACACTGATGGATTTCCATCAAGGAAAAAACATGGATGAGACCAACAATGAATGAATAACAATAATGTAGATTGCTATAATTATATTTATTATTATTATTATTATTATTATTATTATTATTATTATTATTATTATTATAGACGTTAATAATGAATATATTTAGTAAGAATGAAAGCCATGGGAGAAGGAGAAAGAAAAACGCAACTGTCCATGGCAGTCGGTTTAAATGAAATGAAAATAACACGTTCACACACGATTATTTGTAATTGTAAAGGGCCATGGAAGGGATGAATGGATGGTTGATGGACCAGTTTAAGGAACCATACGTAAAATCGTAATTCAGGGACCAGAAAAGCGTTAAAAACCAAAGAGATTACATTTTTATTCTTTCTTGGATACGAAGATACATAAAGCTAAACAGATATATATGTGTGTGTGTGTGTATCTATATATACACACACACATATGTAAATGTGTGTGTGTGTGTATATATAGGGAACAGGTCCTTTTTTCTTTTCTTTTCAAAACGCGCATTAAAAACACGTTTACGTTCTTACTTTCACCATTTTAAAGATTTCCCCCCATATTTTTGAGTCCCTTCCATGCTTTCACCCCCCTACACACACACACGCACTCATATATATATATATATATATATATATATATATATGAGTGTGTGTGTGTATATATATCCACATGAATCTGTTGTTTATATTAAAAGTATTATTTGTATTTTATAGAAGGGGATACATAATATCTTTATTTGCGGATAATATAAATAAATTACACGATTTTAATTTTCTCGTTTATTTTCGCTTTGCCTTTTTCTTTTCTCATGCGTGTTTAATGAAAGAGATACTTAAAACATCAAATACAACTTTCACCAGACCCTTAAATAATTATTATCAACCAATTGAGTAATAAAGCTAATAATTACCATCATTATCACAAACATCATCGCCATAATCTTTACTATCATTATTATTATTATCCAATATTTTAGTGCAATTATAATTGTTTAACGTGGTCTCTCTTCTCTATCTATCTATCTATCTATCTATCTATCTATCTATCTATCTATCTATCTATCTATCTATCTATCTATCTATATATATATATATATATATATCTGTGTCTGTCTACTAATCTGTTGATTCATCTACCTCTCCACGCACACACATTCAGTTCTCTATACCATGCCAGTTCTTATAATCATATGTTTTTGGTCTCTGCAAATAGAAACCCTTATTTCTTGATGTAAACCATTTGTGGTTAATAAAGAAATCATCATCATCATCATCGTTGTTGTCGTTGTTGTTATTGCAGAATTTCTATCGCCATTGATACGGGACAAATGGTTTTTTTTTTTTTTTTTTTTTCTTTTGAACGGTATTTAGTTACGTCCCTTTATGTTTTGAGTTCAAATCCCGTCGAGGTCAACTTTGCCCTTTCACTTATCCTTCCGGTGGTGGTAGTTATGAGGGCGGGGTAGAGAGAATAACATAAATAGCAGCCAAGTGCTTGAGAT
>NC_043000.1:5338375-5345875 GCF_006345805.1 Octopus sinensis
CCCTCTCCCCTCTTACCATTCTTCCTCCTACCATTGCACACACACACCTCACTCTCTCTCCCTCTCTCTCTCTCTCTCTCTCTCTCTCTCTCTCTCTCTCTCTCTCTCTCTCTCTCCCAATCTGTCACTACTACTTCCTTCAAAAACACGCTGCACACACACACACACACACACACACACACACGTACACAAAAACGCACATACACATACACATACGCACACACGCACAAGCACATTGGTGTTTTGACAAGACGCACGTGCCAATACTGTCACACGTGTTACTTCCCACCGACGTCTCAACATTCCTCTCATCCACCTTTCTACAAACGGTGTGGGCGTAAATAGGAACCACCACGACGACGGCGACGACCACAGCAGCGATAATCTCAGCAGCGATAATCATGGTGGTCTAAGCAGTGCTTGTGTCGGCGGTGGTGATGTTGGTGAATGTGGAAGTAGTGATGATGGCGGTGGCGATAAATGTGATGGTTCTCAATGTTGGTGATGGCGGTAGTGGAAATGGCGGTGGCTTACGATGGTACTGGCGACAATATTTACGTGTAATACGCACATACATAATACGCAGTCTGTCGTATATATGTATTTATGTGTGTGTGTATGTGTGTGTTTGTGTGTCTGTGTTTGTCCCCCTAGCATTGCTTGACAACCGATGCTTGTGTGTTTACGTCCCCGTCTCTTAGCAGTTCGGCAAACTGGGCTTACAAAGAATAAGTCCTGGGGTCATTTTGCTCGACTAAAGGCGGTGCTCCAGCATGGCCGCAGTCAAATGACTGAAACAAGTAAAAGAGTAAAAGAGTAAAAGAGTATACATACACACACATGTATATACATAGACAGACAGACAGGCAGGCAGAGACAGTCAGACATCTATCTATCTATCTATCTATCTATCTATCTATCTATCTATCTATCTATCTATCTATATTTACGCACACACATACACACACACACCCATACACACATATATATATGTAGTTCAAATTTATAGAGAGACAAAGACATATAACATATATGTATGTTGTATGTATGTATGATGATGTATGTATGTGGTATGTATACATACACACACATATATATTATATATATATATATATATATATTATATATATATATTATATATATATATAATATATATATATATATATATATATATAATGTTGATTCGCTAGCTTCTGCACGCATTTTTTCTCTCCTTGTTTCTCTCCCGTGTTTTTTTTTCAGTGTATCTTTCTGTTGAAGAGCGTAGGCTCGAAACGTAAAAGACTTGTTTTATTTATATTCCTGAGCGCCATACTAATACAATTGTTTGTTTGTATTCCATCTGCCTTCGTCTTTTGTTTATTTTCATAAAGCTTCCCGTTATATATATATATATATATCAGCCGAAATTGCGAGGATGATCCGGTCCTTGACTGAAGATAAAAGTCTTCGAATGACCCTTCCTTGTTTTTTTTTGTATCGTCTACCTGGATGATTTGTTGTCCTTTTTTGTATCATCTAGTTGTTCGGATGTTTTGCGTTCTTGTCCCATTTTGTATTTTATATATATATACTTATAAATTTGACATGGGCGATTCTTTCTTGTCTTGGGATTCACGGTCAAACAGCTGGGTGGAATTGCGTGAAAAAATTGCACAGATGTATAGAATGACCCGGTGATGATGCTGGGCTTTGTATTTTTTCATAGCTCCCATGGTTACTGAGATAATCTACTATATTAATACTCTTGTGTTTATGAATGAGAAAGGAAGGGGTGACAGATGAATAAGGAAGGTGTGATGTCACACTTGGTAGTGGGATGATGAAAATTGTACGCTGAAAAAATAAATCAAACAGCGTTTCAACTCTGTGTGAATATGTGTGTGTGTATGTAAAAGGGGGTATGCGAATGTGTGTGTGTGTCTGTGTCTGTGTGTGTGTGCGTGTGCAAGCACAATGGAAGTGGGTTGGTTCATCTTTGTTCGCTGAGTATTTGGGTTTATTTTTTGATTTGGTAATCTTTGTTGTTGTTTTTTGGTTGTTGTTGGTTAGTGATCTTTAGCGTTTGGAGAGAAAATTATCATTCTAAAACTGTTTTTTTAATGTAAGCGTGTCCAAACAATTCGAATGCTTACACAGAACAGGATTTACAGCTACATCATCCAAACCGACCGGGTAAACCGGGCTTAGCAGCATATATATATATATATATATATATATATAGATATATATATTATATATATATGTATATATATAAAATATATATATCTATATATATATATATATATATATATATATATTATATATATATATATATATATATATATATGTATATACATACATACACTCACATATACACACATATCTATACACTTAGATATTGGCACACACACACCTACACACACACACAAAAACACGACATATATATCACTTAAATGTGTATATTGTTTGTATGTGTATG
This sequence comes from Octopus sinensis, assembly GCF_006345805.1. Classification (NCBI taxonomy): domain Eukaryota; kingdom Metazoa; phylum Mollusca; class Cephalopoda; order Octopoda; family Octopodidae; genus Octopus; species Octopus sinensis. The sequence continues at coordinate 5,340,837 of NC_043000.1, forward strand.
CGTGTTCGTGCGTGTATATATATATATATACGTGCATTTATATATTCACTCGTATATATAAATATACACGTGTATATGTATATCTACACACACACATTTATATATATATATATATATATATGTATAACACACATACATATATATTATATGTATGTATGTATGTATTATGTGCGTGCGTGTGTGCGCGTGTTGTGCTTTGAAGTGAAGTAACTCGTAAAAGTTTACTGCGAGTAAATATTTGTATGCAAACCCATATGTGTGTCTGCATATATGCATATATATATATATATATATATATATATATGCCTCTTTTACTATGTATATTGTTTCGATGTCTGTATGTACGCATGTATGCATGTATGTATGTATGTATGTATGTGTGTATGTATGCATGTATGTATGTATGTATGTATGTGTGTATGTATGCATGTATTATGTATGTATGTATGTTTGTATGTATGTATGTATGCATATATATATATATACATATATATACATAAATATATATACATATACATATATATAAGTGGGCTGAAAAGAATAGCATGCAGTTCAATGCTGGAAAGTTTCAAGCTTTATACTATCAGCATGCAAAACTGAATGCAATACCCAATGAATACACTGGACCCGGAGGGATTGCAATCCCAGAGGCACAATCAGTGCGTGACCTGGGTATTCACATGAGTGATGACGCGACCTTTCATGTACATGTTGCTAAACTGACAATGAAATGTAGACGGCTGGCTGGATGGATTCTTAGAACCTTTAGAACAAGAGAACAAGAAACCATGATGGTCCTCTGGAAGACACTTGTCCTAAGCCACTTTGACTATTGCTCTCAGCTATGGTCACCATCCAGTGTCAAGTTGATCACAGAACTTGAGGCGATCCAACGAAGCTACACAAAGAAGATAGCCTCTATGCAGAATGTAAGCTACTGGGAAAGACTCAAGAGATTAAAATTATATTCCCTGGAGCGTAGGCGGGAAAGATATGCCATAATATACATCTGGAAGATCCTGGAGGGAAGTGTCCTGAACTTTGGCATCGAGAGTTACGCAAATGCCAGAACTGGGCGCCACTGCGTGGTGCCTAGGACTCCAAACCTGCCATCAAGATGTAGGACAAGATTCTGTGATAGCCTGGGCTTCCGAGGCCCACAGCTCTTCAATATCTTCCCGAAGAACCTGAGAGACCTGCATGGGGGGATACAGATGTCTTTAAAATGAAGCTGGATCTCTTCCTGTCAGGTGTCCCAGATGAACCAACTCACGGCAGGAGGGGCAGATGAGGGCAGCTGCATCGAACTCTCTCATGCACCAAAAAGCAGTTGCTAGAAAGCCTCCATGAAGTGAAACCAAGTAGCAACACCAAATGGCGGTGCCCCAGCATGGCCACAGCTCATAAGCTGAAACTAGAATCAATCAATCAATCAATCATACACATATATATATGACTGAAGATTAAAGGCTTCGAATGACCCGTCCGTTTTCTGTGTTCGTCCCTTTGTGTATTTCACGTTCTTGTTCCTTTTTTTATATATAATTTTTATACCTATATATATATATATATACTTATATATATATATATATAGGTATATGTGTATGTTTGTGTTGCGTGTGTATGTGTCTGTATTTGTTTGTGTATATACCCGTGCTGGTTTTTTCATACTTCTTTTTTGCTTTGCGTTCATCATATACATTCTTGTTCTTGATTGTATACACAGGCTTATATGGAAGAAAGTTTGTGGTATGAAGGAGAAAACAATAAGAAAGAACGAATGAAAGAAAGAAAGAAAGAAAGAAAGAAAGAAAGAAAGAAAGAAAGAAAGAAAGAAAGAAAGACAGAAAGAAAGAAAGTAAAAGAAAACGCAAGGAAAGAGGAAATGAATGAATGAAGGAAAAAGGATAAAAGTGGGAAGGAAAGAAGGCAAGAATGAAGTAAGAAAGAAAGAACGAATGCGTCGATAAAAGATGGCAGGTTTGGCTGAGTAGCTCGAAAGTCGGATTAAACGCTTTGTGATATTCGTTTAAGCTCTTTGCACTCGGTACAGATGGTACAGAATTTCAATATTGCCTTTTTATTCTTTCGGTATTGAAAATAAAAGTTTCGATATTGCTGCAGTGTTCTCTCTTCCTCCAGCTGACGGATACGCTCTGGCTGTTTTGCTGGGTCAAGGGTAACATGGTCGATAGTGTTGTTTTAGTATCTGAGCATGAGTACATGTGTACTGAAAACCAATAGTAAAATCTAGGTACATTCAGTGATGTTCCGATTTATCTCTTCTCCCGCTTGATACTACCATCTGGCACCTTAGGTGCCATTAGTCCAATTCACTCTTTCATAAGAATTCGGACCAAAGTTTGCTTGAGGACAGTTTCGGATTCTAGTCTTTCCCATTCGTAAAATGAGCCCCACTTACTTTTGCTCAGATTGCTTTCAATTTTTGTGTTACGATCAACCAATTACTTTATATCGTAAATTAAATTTTTTTCTTTTTTCTTTATTTTTTGTAGGTAGCACGGTAGGGTTTTTTTAGGCTAGATATAGATCACATTTTTTTTTAATTTTAAATATTTGGGCTGGTCTCAGCATGACTTCTTAAATAAGAAACCATGCAATATTGCATCAGGTTTGGTTAAGGAAGTCTCACCCTGGTATGTGATGTGTGTTTCTTTATTTTTCCCCTGATGAAGGAGTAATTATCGTGATGCACCCTCGTGCATTAAATACGGTGATGAACCCCTGAAATGGCTATAGGGAATGTAAATATGGTTTCTTCTTTTTGCTTGGACACTGGCTTTTAAAAATAAGTTTCCCTTATCTTGAAAAGTAATTTTTAATCGAAAAAAATTCTAAACGATGAACTGTTATCTTACCGTGTATATTATTTATTTATGTTTCCTATATATATCTACTTTTATATTTTTATATATCCGTATATTTATAAATTTCTTTAGATTTTTATGTATTTATTATTCTAGATGTTAAAATATATATATTTTTAGTCACTAAAGTATTAATCATTAACTTTTAACCGCGATAGACTGTATTCACACATTTCTGGCCGATCAGGAATGATCAGGTATGTCTCTATGTTTAATAAACGTTATACATTAGATAAACTTACACAAAACATCATAATCTCCGGCAGATAAAGAATGCCCAGTTATGACCTGGTATGACTAAGTGTATCACTAAGTTCAATAAATGTTACATATTAGATCAACTTATTCAAAAATTCTCAATCTCTGGCAGTTAAAGTATGACCAAGTATGTCACCATATTTCATAAACGTCATCTAAAATCATCCAAAGTGTGAAGTTATTGAGAATGGTGCTGTACTTTCTCGAGTGTTCGTAATCTCTTGTAGAAGATCACAACATTGCCCCTATACGGTACAACGATCGGTCATGGGGCTCAAGACCAGAAATTTTGCGGGCAAGGTAAAAGTCGGTAACATCGACTCCAGTTCTTGACGGCTACTTTATTTTATTGGTCTCTAAAGGATGGAAGTCAGAGCTGACCTCAGCAGCATTTACCGAATAGGCAGGTGTGTCACCATGTTTTAATAAACGTCTCCTTCTAAGAAAATTTTTAAGTGGTTCTATAACAAATAACAGAAATTTTATCTATGTATCTGTCTCTTTTTTCCCTCCTTCTTTATTTTGAAGATATATGACATAATTTACATGGTCAACACGTAACAGTTTCCTTTGAATTCATTTTTAGAATACTGTCTATCTATCTGTCAGTATGTCGTTGTGAAACAGCTTATAGACGTGTGAAAGGAAATGCTCTGTCTCTGTCTTAGATAACACCAGTATATAACCATCTACAACCAATAACACGCTTTCCAAACCATTCAAACAAATACGTCATAGCAGCTTGGAATACCTCAGAAGGTTATTTCATTACGAAAGGAAGTATTTTGAAAGCAAATCTTCCTATTGGATTGTTGAATGTAGTTAGTTTGCTAATCTCTTTCGACAGCTTTATTTGCCTAAAGCCTCTTTCTGAACATCCAGCATTGTGAAGCTCTTAGCAGATGGCATTCTAACGGTAACTAAGTGACGGTGTGCACATTTAATAGCTCTCTTAAGATCTGCCGAATCAATACATATGCGCAGTCTTTTACTATCTTTCTTCATAGATAGAACTGGCTTGTTAACACAGCTAGTTTATTCTTCTCCGTACCCTGTACATGTTATCAATGTGGTCATGTTTCTCTCTTATACATGTATATATATATGTGTGTGTGTGTGTGTGCATGTATGTTTGTATGTAAGTATATATATATATATATATATATATATGTTAATAAAATAGAACATATGCATATATATAAACATATCTGTACGTACCTACCTCTACATGTACATATACACGCATATATGTGTACAGGACACCAAAAAGACGTCGAACACATAGAGAGACGAAACACATAGACACAAACCAAGGAACAAGACAAGCAAAAAAAAGAGAGATACAGGACAATAAGCACAACGAAAAATCCCCTTCTTCAGTCGCTTATACATATATGCACCGGCGCACACTCACATACACTCAGACATATATGAGGAAGTGTAGAAAAGTTCCTGACTTTGGGTAAAAGAAAGTACAGGAGGAACAATTAATTATGATTTTATTTAACATATTTCCCTCACAGGTTCACACACTTATTACTGCGGTCCTTCAGTTTCTCTAAGCCCTGTAAAAGAACTCGGAAGGCTGGGCCTCTAACCAGGTCTTTCGCGTGACCCTTAAAGCCAGGAACTTTTCAGCAACTCATCGTATATATAGCGGACTTACCTGTCGTAAATGACAAATGAGGTTACAGCAACATTTTTGCTGGACAACCTGCTCACGGGATTTGTTTATAGTGACGAAATGTTTGTGATGTACATTGGCTCCCTTTCTCCACCGAATCTACACTGTCTGTACGGGTGAACCGCATGTCACATGTTAAATGTCAAAAATGATTGTAGACCAAATTGAGAACATTAATTTTGGCCGATTTCAAGTCGATCACATGCTCA
>NC_043000.1:5348375-5368375 GCF_006345805.1 Octopus sinensis
TCGTGTGAAACAAGAAAGTCTACAGGTAGGCCAAGAAAAACGACCAAGAGAGAAGATTGGTTAAAAAGGACAGATTTAAAACTGCTGCTGTTGTTTCTCGGAAAATGAGCATTGTACTGAAGAAAACTTTATCTCGTCGTTTAGTTGAACATGACCTACAAGCAAGAGCACCTGCAGTGAAGTCACTGATCAGCTCCATGAATAAAAAGTGTCGTCTTACCTTTGCAACCGAACATGTGTTGTGGTCTCAAGAAAAATGGCAAACGGTGCATTTCAGTGATGAATCTAAGTTTATGTTATTTGGCTCAGATGGGAAAAGGTGAAAAATTGTCGCCTAAATGCCTTAAGACTAGTGTTAAATTCGGTGGAGGAAGTGTCATGGTTTGGGGGATGATATCTGGAGATGGTGTGGGCCCTTTGGTGCGATTACATGGAAAGTTAAATGCAGGAGTTTATAAACAACTTGTAAAAGATCATGTCTTGCCTGTGCTGAGAAATTCAACTAAGCGACCACCCATATTCATGCAGGACAATGCCCCATGTCACATGGCTAAGATGATCATGAACTTCCTCAAGGCTGAAAAGGTTATTGTTATGGATTGGCCTACTTAAAGCCCAGATCTCAATCCTATTGAAAATGTATGGAATATTCTAGGAGAACGTTCGAAAGCCAGAAATCCTAAAACAACTGAGCAATTAAGTTGTTTCCGAGAAGAAATAACATTACATTTAACGTAAGGAAAGTGAAATATAACGAAAAAATAGATTAACTCAGAACAATTGTTTCATTATTAATGTAATATGCAATTTTACTTACACAACATCTATAAATCATCGGCAGAGGTTTGTCTTAAATACAATTTATTAGACCTTCACGAGCGTCAAATACACGTGTGGTTTAATCGATTGTATTCGTAGTTATGAATCAAATTTTTCACCCTCATTTATAAATATATATATATATAAATATATATATATTCATATAATAATAATAATAAATATTAGGGAATAAATCCAAATTTACAGGGAAAAATCAGATTTAGGATTGAATCCAATTTTACAGTAAAATATTATATAATATTAATTAGAGACAAAACCACTATTTTGCAAATCAAACAAAGAAAGACTTAATCCAATACATAAAAAAATTTAATATAAATTAAATAAAATTAAATTCGCCACTACAATTGTTTCGTGTCTCTTCAAAGGACATTCATCAGGTGGATTTCAGATCTTCTATTCAATTTTAAGTTATGACTTCATAACTTAAAATAATTAAGATCAAAACTGTTAACATATGAATGTGAAAATGCGAAAGGGATAGTTGAATAACGGCAAACCTACCTTTGGGCCACCCTGTATATATAAATATACATAAATATACATATATATATATATACACACACTCGCACACGCGCACATATACTTATTGTTTTACCTTAGATAAATGAAACCTTTAATATTGGCTGAGTAAGGAAATAGCTTACAATCCAGACGCACCCATGGCATCTGTTCTGCTTTCTACACGACTGACATTCAAGAATAGGTCGGTATTGTGCCAAATAGTCGTCGGTATGTGCTATAAGTACGAAAGCTTCTTTTTGTACGAACGTGTACGCATGCATATATAGTGATCTATGCATACTTACGTATACGCACATACTCACATATGTATACATGCATGAAAACATGCATTCAGACGTACACACCTACACACATCACATACATACACGTACAAACACATGCACACATGCATACACACAAATATATATGTATGTATGCATGTATGTATGTATGTATGTATGTATGTATATATGTATATATGTATATATATATGTATATACATACATATACAACGGGGTTCTTTCAGTTTCCGTCTACCAAATATACTCACAAGGTTTTGGTCGGCCCGAGGTATAGTAGAAGACACTCGTCCAAGGTATCAGGCAGTGGGACTGAACCCAGAACCATGTGGTTGGGAAGCAAGCTACTTACCACACAGCCACACATATAATTATGCACACTCATTGATACATAGACACATAACACACGTTCACATACATACATACATACACACATACATACACTCACACACACACACACACACACACACACACACACACATATATATATATATATATATATTATATATATATATATATATATATTTACATAGATACATATATGTGTGTATGTGTGTTATACAACAAATTAAAAAGGGTGGCTTATTAGCAATTCGAACGAAAAGGCAAAATTGACAGAGGTCCCAAACGAGACAGCGGTTACTGACTTGCTCCGCTTTTGCTAAAAATAAGAGTTAAAACAACTCAGAAGCCACAAAAGCACTGTCTTAATGACTGACCAAAGGGAGGTAAGTCCTCGGCGTACCCAGTCGGATCGCGATTTCGGATTTTGATGCAGACCATCTTAATCCGCATCAGCGTCTATCACTGTCTAGGATTAAACTCAACTACCACTCTCAGTCTTATAAGAAAAGCCATTGAATACATGTGCCGATTTTCAAAACGGTAAGAGTGGCTTATTAGGAATTCGAACCTAAAGGTAAACTTAATAGAGGTCATAAAAGTGACAGAGGGGACTGACTAGCACCGATTTAGCAAAAAATAAGAGTTAAAACAACCCAAAAGCCGTCCTTGTTTTCCTATACATTTCCTATACATTTCCAAGAAATCTAATGCTCTTAGCTTAGTTTTCCCTTGGGGCTGGCCAGATTGGAGCAATCTCAAGATTAATCAGCCGAAATTGCGAGGATGATCCGGTTCTTGACTGTTCTTGTTTTTTTGTATTGTCTATCTGGATGTTTTGTTGTCCCTTTTTGTATCACCTAGTTGTCCGGATGTTTTGCGTTCTTGTCCCATTTTGTATTTTATATATATGATTGATTGATTCCAGTTCCAGCCTATAATTATATAAAAGGGCTTAGTAAAATAATTACTTTGCCGCATACTGAACTCATTAGAAATAGCAGCTAAAAAACTTTTTTTAACTATTCTAATACAAGAAAACTCTCTCATATAAGTGTTGCTTAATTCAATCACAAAAGTTCAGTTGCGGCAAAGTAATTTATTTTACTAAGCCCTTTTATATAATGTATAACTTGAATTCGCCTTGAATGGTCCTTTGCATACTGACACTTGGTGAAAATGATAATAATTAATTAATTTTGCCCTCAATGTTGAAATATATATATATATATATATATATACACACACACACACACATACTCTAACACATGCATACATGCGCACATACATGCATACAGTTAGTCAGACACTTATTTACACTCATATACCAACATACACACAAAGTTACATACATTGATATATGTGTGCGTGTGTGAGTATGTGTGTATATGTTGTTTGTATGTATGCGTGTATGTGTGTGTATGTGTGTATCAAGGGAAAATGAAAAGATAAGAATACATAGCCCCCACCCTTTTGAATTGGATGGGATGGGTGCATGAGGTGTTGGACGGGGTGTTGGACGGGTACCCATTTCTATTACAACACATCGAAGGGGTCAGCAAGCGGCTTTGCCGTTTTTATCGTCTGCTTTAAAAGTAATCACATTTTTTTTTTATTTATTCCACTACCAGCAGCAGTTAACAGAAGTAGAAACAGCCATTAGCAGCAGCAGCAGCAGAAGTAGTGGTAGTAGTAGTAGTAGTAGTAATAGTAGTAGTAGTAGTAGTAGTAGCAGCAGCAGCAGCAGCAGCAGCAGTAGCAGTAGCAGTAGTAGTAGTAGTAGTAGCAGCAGCAGAAGTAGTAGCAGTAGTAGTAGTAGTTGTGGTGGTGGTGGTAGTAGTAGTAGTAGTAGTAGTAGTAGTAGTGGTGGTGGTGGTGGTGGTGTAGTAGTAGTAGTAGTAGTGGTGGTGGTGGTGGTGGTGGTGGTAGTAGTAGTAGTAGTGGTGGTGGTGGTGGTGGTAGTAGTAGTAGTAGTAGTAGTGGTGGTGGTGGTGGTAGTGATCGTTATAGTAGTAGTAATGGCCTTGCCTGCATCTGCTTCGTCTCTTACCACCCCCACCACCCCACCACCGTCAGCAACACCAGAAACACAATTAATTGGCTAACATCAACAGCAACATCAACAGTACTATTAGCAAGAACAGCATTAGCAACGCTATCTACAGCCACACCTACGTCTTAATGTGGCGATGTTCCACACCTTTTGCTTAGTGCCAAACGGAAGGACGAAATTCCTACCAAAAAAAAAAAGAAAAAGAAAAAGGAAAAGAAAGCTAATAATAAAGAAATATATAAATAAACAACTAAATAAATAAATAAATCAAAGAAAGGAAGAAATAAAAATTCAAGGAAGATCAAACAAGAATAAATCTTTGGACTTCAAACATGAATTTGTATCCATTTTAGCCTGAACGTTCCGACACTATTGAACGCTCGTTAGGAAGGCGACGAGATGGCAAGGCAGTAGAAGTTTTTATTTTTTTGATTTTATCTTGTTTCAGTCATTGGACTGCGACCATGCTGGAGCATCACCTTGAAAAACGTTTTTTAGTCGAATAAATCGACCCTAGTACTGATATTTTGTTAAGCGTTGTACTTATTCTATCGGTTTCTTTTGCCGAACCGCTAGTTTACGGCTACATAAAACACACTAGCACCGGTCGTCAAGCGGTGGTGGGACACACACACACATACACACACATAGACGTTTCAGCCCTAAGACTGTGGCCATGCTGGGGCACCCCCAATAAAAAAAATGCGCCCGACGTGTGGCGCCCGGCTACATATATGCGACGTGCTTCTTTCACTTTCCGTCTACGAAATCCACTCACAGAGCTTTGGTCAGCCCGAGGCTATAATAGAAGACACTTGCTCAATGTGCCATGCAGTGGGACTGAACCCGGAACCATGTGGTTGCGAAGTAAACTTCTTACAACACAACCACACCTATTTTATTTTAATTTATTTTATTTTTGTGCTCAGCCTAAAACTCATAAGCCCTGTTACCTGGTTTCCGTTGTGCATAAGTGACAGAGATCACAACATTGCCCCTATACGGTACAACGATCGGTCGTGGGGCTCAGGGCCAGAAATTTTGAAGGCAGGGTAAAAGTCGGTAACATCGGCTCCAGTTCTTGACTGCTACTTTATTTTATTGGCCCCCCTAAGAGATGGAAGTCAGAGCTGACCTCGGCAGCACTTACCGAAGTAAATCTGCCTTGACGTTCGCCTGCCGAGTTCAGGTAAAATGCCTTGCTTTACCTATTCTGGTTCTTTGGGCTCTGAGTTCAGATCTCACCAACATCAATTTTACCTTTCTTCTTTGAGGGAGTTGAGTCATGAAATATCAATCAAAAGTATTGTAGTGGTGGCGGGCTGAAGTCGATTTTTCTCCTCTAGGAATCGGCTCAGGATCTATAACGGTAAAAGGATGGTGGGATACTACATACGAAGTGTCTTATATATCTTTCGCTTAGGCATTGCAAGACTAGTAACCTGGTGTAGAACTCAGTATACATATGCTTCAGAACAAAGGGTTCGAGGTTTCTATGATGCTATATTACTCAGACACTTAACTATGAGTCTAGTACACGCATATATATATATATTATATATATATATATATATTATTATATATATATATATATATATATATATATATATATATAATTTACCTCCCCCCTCAAGAATTGAAACTAAAGATACCACTTGGGGTACCGAAACCAAATACCACAGTACATACTCTTGATTCCAATACTCTTAATTTTTTCTTTGATTAAACTCAAATCCATTGATTGCTTACTGATGATGGTGTTTTATTATTATTATTATTATTACTTTTTTTTTTCCTCTTTCAAATTTGCTTCCATTTCTTGCCGAGTGTCTTCCCGACTCCTAGGGCAAAGAAACTCAGAGTATACATTGGTAGGCCATTAAACCAAACTCAGTAGTTCGTTCATTTTTTATTTATTTTTTTTTTTAAGTTAAATTAAAATACATGAGCAGCAACAGTTCTCACATCGACAATGCTCTTCTCAATACGTGTGATGTACCAGTTAAGACAATCTTTTGCACTTCTTGCAGGGATGGTAAGCCAGGGATCATTCTCATATAATTTTCGGTTCCCTTCTTGATCATTCCTAGTGCTCCTACGATCACTGGTATTGTAACCGCCTTGAGATGCCACATTTTCTCAATTTCAATGAGTAGGTCTTTATATTTTCTGAGCTTGTCAAACTCTTTCGCTGAGATATTATGATCACAGGGGATGCTCATGTCGATCAATAAGCAAACTTTATTGTTTTGGTCTTTCACAACAATATCTGGTTTATTGGCCTTGATGGTTCGGTCTGTATGTACTGGAAAGTCCCACAGAATGGTTACATTTTCTCCTTCAGTTACAGCCTCAGGGTGGTGATTATACCACTTGTCGGCAGTTTTGATATTGTAATGCCGACTTATTAGCCAGTGGAGATATTGGCCAACTCTGTCATGTCTTAATTTATACTCCACTGGTGCTAAGACTTTACATCCAGAGATAAGGTGGTCCACTGTTTCAATCATGTCGTTGCAGAATCGGCATTTTGGGTCTGCTCCATTTTTCATCACATTGGCCTGGTAGCTCCGGGTTAATAGGCTTTGATCTTGAGCAGCCAGGATGAAATCTTCGCTCTCTGCTTTTAGCCCTGAGCTCCGTAGCCACTGATGGGTTTGCTTCTGGTCAACATCAGCTTGTTTGCTGCGGGTCACATATTTGCCGTGCAGAGGTTTCTCCTCCCACCTATCAGCCAATTGCTCGTGCGCTTTTTTCATTGCCATCATTTTCACCTTCTTTGCAACAATAGTTGCCGTACTTCCCTCGGGTTGTTCAGTTTGGGTATCCTGCACGAGACCAATAGCAAATTTTTTGCTTTCCTTTATGATAGAATGAAGCTTCTTTCGTCTCTCGTGATTTTCCACGTAACGGCAATGATGGCCGTCTCCAATTGTAACGGCAATGATGGCCGTCTCCCCACGAGCCAATCAAAGCTAAAAAATGATAACATTATCGTAGCACCAAAATGTTTTTGGAAACTAAAAGGAAAACTAAATCAGTATACCAAACCGCTTGTCCTATGGTTAATCTGGAAGCGCGTCCCCCAGGGAAGAGCCAGTCTGGGATCGATAAGTCATCAACTGGCACAAACTCTTCTCCGAATACGGACATGGATGGTCACTTGAACGGGAAATCCCCCAACTCGAACCCTCCAAGTTCACCACCACAACCACCACAGAAAGAAAAATGTAAGCGGAACAAATGGACCCGAGAAGAGTATAAAGAAGTAATATACGCTTATTATTATTATTATTATTATTATTATTATTATTATTATTATTATTATTATTATTGAGTGAGAGAGCAGTGCATGCCATCAAAGTGACACTGGGGTAAAATATACAAAGCCCAGTATACCCATCATGACTACCCGTCTGATAAGGGTACACCAGGCACATGCATCGCAACCATATGTGCGCAACAGGGTGATCTCGTATCAAGATAAACAGCACATGACCTTGCAGGTGAGGCCCAGATAGAATTTTCATCTGTTCGAGTAGCCTATCCCGCTCAAAAGGTCCCTGAATAAAGATTGTTTAAGGATGTTGAACGAACCACCCATGTTTCCAAAGGTAAATTATCCAAACCTCCAAGAATTCCTTTCAACACATGGCTATGATGCTCCCCACTACTTCTGCTCGTGGTCAGAGATGCACATATTGTCAGCCACTAAGGGACATGCTCAACTGGTTACGGTCAAACAACTGACAAGCAAATATGTGGTATTGAGCAGAATATTTGCTGTAGCCCATCTTTTATACCAAGACAAATCAATGTACATGATAACACTTCCAATCAGTTAAGATCAGAAGCCATGAGAGCCACTGCCTTTATTATTATTATTATTATTATTTATTATTATATTATTATTATTATTATTGTTAATATTATTATTGTTGTTGTTATTATTGTTATTAATATTATTATTATTATTATCATTATTGTTATTGTTATTGTTATTATTATTATTATTATTATTATTATTATTATATTATTATTATTATTGTTATTGTTAATGTTATTATTATTATTATTATTATTATTATTATTATCATTATTATTATTGTTATTGTTATGTTATTGTTATTATTATTATTATTATTATTATATTATTATTATTATTATTATTATCACCATCGTCATCATCATCATCATTATCATTAAAAAAGAAAAAAAATTATTATTATTATCAGGGCGGTGAGGTGGCAGAATTGTTAGCGTGCCACGTGAAATGCTTGGCGATATGTCGTCTCCTGCTACGTTCTGAGTTCAAATTCTTCTGAGGTCGACATTGCCTTTCATCCTTTCGGGATCAATAAATTATGTACCAATCGGGGTCGATATAATCGACTAGTCCCTTCCTCGCGAACTTCAGGCCTTGTATCTTTAGTAGAAAGAATTATTAATGTTATTATTGTTATTAACCCTTTGAGCACGTAACACCGGTTTACCGGTAGATTGCTTTATACCGCAGCACTGCTCTACCGGTGGAGTGCATCTAGCAGCTAGATATATGGTCAAATAAGGGTCAGGAGGTCAGGGCTCAAAAGGTTAAGGCGGCGAGGTGGCAGAATCGTTAGCACGCTGGACGAATTACTTAGTGCTATTTTGCTCGTCGCTTTCGTTCTAAGTTCAAATTCCGCCGAGGTCGACTTTGCCTTTCATCCTTTCGGTGTCGATACATTAAGTGCCAGTTGAGTCCTGGGGGTTGATGTAATAGACTTTCCCCTACTAACAAAATTCGGGCCTTATGCTTATAGCAGAAAGGATTGTTACTATTATGTTTTTTTTTTCTACAAAAGTGAGCTCAGAAATATGATGGTGAGACTTTATTTCATTCTTCAAGAGCATTAACAGCCGTTGGAACAATGGAGAAATCTCAATGGTAGATCAAAGCCGCTTTGCAATTACAACTAGCAGAAAGCTTAATTTTCACCTCAATGAGATAATTTTTATCGTATTTCATACAAAGTTTCTTATTTGGGAGATCGGAACATCTTTGTAATGGTGTCTGGCAGGAAGATTAATTCTTCGATATTCACCTCTGTGAAGGAAATCTCTCTATATATAAAGCTGAAGTTGTCTGTGTTTGGCAGGTTTGGTAGCCTTCAACTAACACTATCTCCTCCGAGGCCCTGCGGCGCAAGTTGACCAAAATTGAGTGTATGATAGAAGAAGACTTGCTCTTCATTTCGTAGAAGAAAAAATTCAAATCGGACCATGTTAACACCAAAATTTATTTGCATAAAAAGGTGCTTTTTTTTCTCTGAAAATCCCTATTTTTTACGGTTTTTTGACTGCTGTGTCGCCATTTTTCGGTATATTTCAACCAGAAAAATGTTCACTTAAGGAGAATAACAAACTACATAATGCACAATTTTTACTTTTCAAAACTTCCAATTCTAAAGGGTCGGAACAAACCCGAGCAACGCCGGACGATACTGCTAGTAATATTATATTTTATTTGTTTGGTCAAGTTACAAAAACACTCTTCTAATGTTCATGTCTCTCAAAAGGGTATTTTTTAAAGCTTTGAAATATATTATGTTTTCAGTGTCAGTTTGTTAGAAGTTCGGCATCATGAAAAAACAAAAACAAAAAATTATTGAGGAAATAACGTATTTCAGATACAATCTATATGTTCCACTCTGATCTTCAATTTAAAATCCTAATTTTCGCATTCAATAACGATTAGTTTGATAACGCACACCGTAGTTATTAGTCATAATTATCGATCTGAGATGAAAGGCCGAAAATTGGTTCCTACTGCTTGACATCTTGTTATGGTGACAGCTGTTTAATTACAAATATTTCGTACTCGACAGACACATAACTGGCCATTAATATTTAATACCCAAAGATTCGTAAATAATCAGTGTTAACTTTAAATATTTGATGATCGGCACATACATATGAATACACACACATTCATAACACATATACGTACACACACACATACATACATACAAATACACGAACATACACACATATATCTATATATATATATATATATGTGTGTATGTATTATTCAAAGTAATCGGTATTATAAGACCATTATAGCTGACCTTATCAATGGGTTTCGTACTGGGTATTAAAACAGGGTGTTAGATGATAACACGATTAAGTAATATCATATCTACTAGCTCTGAAGAGCGCATTGTATTACTTAGCCATGCTATTATCTAATATCCGGTTTTGATACCCAGTACGAAACCGACTGTTAATACTGTATTCTTTAATAATTAATATATCCACTCTATCGAAAAATTTACGAGTGCATATTTTTTCTAACTTATAGATTCTTAGATGACTTTGTATGTTTATATTTTGGCACTCATGTAACATGATGAATATACGATATGTTTGATTGAATAAATATGTCTACAAAATCATGCCAATATGTTTGTTAAACATATGTTTAGTTTCGCAATAGAATTAAAATCCATGATTAAATCACTAGGCTCCCTTCGCAGCTTGAAACAAGGATCGAAATAGATAGTTTCTTCTTTCTTAAGGCACATCAGGAAGATAGCTTACATCTGCCTTTCAAACTACCCAACAAATATAGCGTTCAGTTATTTATTACACACGTAAAAACAAGTTTGGGTTTTACATAATGGTAGACGGCTGGCGGCCTAGCTATGGGATCAAAACGTTATATATCAAGAAAGACGAAACTATTTGTTCCGTTCTTCATTCTAACTCGCCGAAAGGCCTCGCATTTTAATCACAAAGTCAAATTTTACATCGTGATTATTTATATGTTTATCAAACATGTGAATATGTCCTCTTGATATATATATATATATATGCAAAATGAGAAAATGGAGAAACATACCTAAATCAATCATCAACCATCAGATAATACCCAATCAATACTTTATTAAACCATTACACAACAACAATGACATTATAAAAATATATAACAAATATAACTAGACATAGAAATAGAAATAGAAAATACAATTACATCGTAGTATATATATATATATATATATATATATATATATATATTACATCGTAGTTATATATATATATATTATATATATAATATATATATATATAAAATTATATATATTTATATATATTATATATATATATATATATATATTACATCGTAGTATATATATATATATATATATATATAGATATAGATATAGATATATATACAAAGAAAGTTATGCTAGACTACTGGTTTTAAATTGATATTAAAATTAATATTAATTTATCTCCCTCATTATTTGAATATTGAAATAAATACGTTCTCTAGTAGCAGGCACTAACCGCAGTGAATTATTTACTGCAGTTCTTCGCCTCAGGAATTCTTTAGCGGCCGGAACTAAGACATTTGAAATTTTATACCTAATGTAATCGGTAAAACTGAACACGTGTCTGTTTTGGCACAGAAAGCTGGGGTAGTTTTTCAGATTGCATTACACTGAACGATTGTACTGATGAGACCACGGACATTTATTATGTAAGTAATTCTTTTGTTAAAGGCCGAAACCGAGGTATGCAATTAATTCTGTTTTTTATATAAATTTTCATCTGTCCTGCCCACCAAATTTGGTTCTGGTGTTCACTGAATTTTTCCTCTAGAGAACTTTCTTTGTAGTTTGATCGTTGATGATCTATTTCTAGCATACGGCCGACTACCTAGTTATTTAAATTATATATATATATATAGCATACAGCCGACTACCCTCATTATTTAAATTATATATATATATATATATGTATATAATATAAAATAAATATAAGAGAGTGGTCACTATATGGCTCACTCTAGCACCAGTTAATCCAAAAGGTTTCAACCACTAGGCCACTTGGTGTTGAATGGATATACATTAAATTAGTATCTAATTCTTCACCCTTATTAATTATTTATATATATGTATATATATATATATATATATATATGTATATATATGTATATATATAATATGTATATATATATATATTTGTATATATATATATGTATATATATATATATATGTATAGATATATATATATATATATATGTATGTATATAATACATATATATATATATATATACATATATATATATATACATATATAATATATATACATATATATATATATATATGGTTATATATATATATATATATGTGTGTGTATATATATATATATAATATATAGTGAGGGCGCGTGGCTTAGTGGTTAGGGCATTCGGCTCATGATCGTAAGGTTTGAGTTCGATTCCCGGCGACGGCGTTGTGTCCTTGAGCAAGACACTTTATTTCACGTTGCTCCAGTCCACTCAGCTGGCAAAATGAGTTGTACTTGTATTTCAAAGGGTCAGCCTTGTCACTCTCTGTGTCACGCTGATTATCCCCGAGAACTACGTTAAGGGTACACGTGTCTGGGGAATGCTCAGCCATTTGCACGTTAATTTCACGAGCAAGCTGTTCCGTTGATCGTATCAGCTGGGGACCCTCGTCGTCGTAACGGCGGAGTCTTATTATATATATATATATAATATATACATAATCAAATAGGGTAATAACATAAATATTATTACCAGTGGCCTAGCACAAAAGACGAATTAGTCATTAGACAATATATTATTCATAGAAATATAATAAAAGGCTTCCAAATAAGGAAGCGTAGTGCTAGAGACACAAAAAGGGATAAATTCATGGAAGGACTAAAAATCAAAAACATTTACCATTACAGCTATATCCCAGACTGATCAGTTTCTACCTATTTCTAGCAAACAGACAGAATATATTTGCTAAGGCAAGGTTCTTCAGTAGGGAGCCTTCTTAATCCTAGATACACAGACCGTTAGAGCACGTGTAGATCTAACGGTTTGTATATCTTAACTTTCCAAACTTCCGTGTGTATATATATATATATATATAACACACACACATATATATATATGTATATATATATATATCAAGTAAGAAAATGTATATATATATACATATACACACATATATATATATATACATATATACACACAAACACACACGTATATATATGATATATATATACATATATATACACACACACAACACATATTATAACATATATATACATATATATATGTATATATATATATGTATATAAATATGTATATATATATATATAGATATATATATATATAGATATATATATATATATATATATATATATATATATGTATGTTATATATATTGTATATATATATATATATATTGTTTGTTAATTTCGGAATGGTCATATTGCCAGTTTTAGCCATAAAAACACACGCACTATATATTTGGTGTTATTTTGCTTCAGTGATATTATTTTACATTAATCTTAATCTTATTCGGCCAGAGTTCTTTCGTCACACTCCTGTGACCGCATCAGTAGTCCTTTGTTTTCTTCTTTCGTATTTGTTGTCTCTCCTTACTAACCGTCAGCCATTTTGTATTTCTATTGTATGTCTTCATTTGCGCATGCTTATATCTCTATGTGGTCTATGTTTAGTTAGTGTGTGTGTGGGGGGGGATGCCTGTAACATTTGTATCTTCTGTTTATAATACATTCATGTAATTTGTATTTTGTTTTTGTTGTTGTTGCTTTTGTTCTCATTTTGTTCATGTGTTTACATCCACCCATTATTATCATTACTATGCTTGTATGTATGTATAACAACAATATTAGTAATAATAATAATAAATCAAATCGAATATATATATATATATATATATATATATATATATATATATACATATACACATATATATACACATATACATATATATATATATATATATATATATATATATATATATATTATATATATATATATATATATATAATACATACATATACATACAAGATATATATACATATATATAGTTATTCATTTCTATTTGTTTATTTATCTGTGTATTTATTTATTATGTTTTCGGGATCCTCTATCGTCATATGTTGTGGTGTGTGCTATTGCTCCCTTCTAGTTTTCTATTCAGGCTAGGTTTATTTTCTATTATATGTGTAGCTTCTGTAATTTGTCTAATTGTTGCATCTGTTCTATGTGGACAATATCTTAATCTCTATGTTATTGATTGATCCCCCGTGTTCCTGTTCGGCGTGTTGGTACAGAATCGATGAGCTTTTACTTCCTTGAGTTGTCTCCAATGTTCATTCACCCGCTCCCTATGACCATTCCGAAATATAACAATATCTGTTTCAACATACGACTTCACATATTTAAACGTATATATATATATATGTATGTATATTATATATATATGTATATGTATATATATTATATATATATATATATATATTATATATATTATATATATATATATATTATAAAGGGAAGCTTTATGAAAATAGACAAAAGACGAAGGCAGGTGGGAAACAAACAAACAATTGTATTAGTATATGGCGCTCAGGAAATATAAATAAAACAAGTCTTTAACGTTTCGAGCCTACGCTCTTCAACAGAAAGATACAGAGAGAGAGAAAAAAAAAACAGAAAGAAGGAGAGAAAAAAAATGCGTGCAGTAACTAACGAATCAACACATATATATATATATATCAAGTAAGAAAATGGAGGAGAAAAATAGGTGGTTCATCAACTTTTTGGCATTAAATTATGTTAACATGTTTTTTATAATAATTACTGGTATCCTTATGTATTACTATATTTTATATCTTATATGTAAAGTATAATATGTTATATGTCTGTATGTTATTGTAATTATCAATTTAGTAAATAAATAAATAAGTTAACATAATTTAATGTCCAAAAGTTGATGAACCACCTATTGTTCTCCTCCATTTTCTTATTGCTCTTTAAATTAATGGTAAAATATCTCTTTACCTTCACCCATTTAGTACACTTGATAATGTAATTGCAATGCTATAAAAACACCTGTGTACTAATAATTGGGTATTCTACCAGCAGTATATTGGATAGATATTATCCCTTAGTCGGTTGTATTCACAACCTCTAACTTTCTTGGAGTATATTTATATATATATATTATATATATATATATATATATTACTTAAGCGCATTGTATTACTTAACCATCCGGTTTTAATACCCAGTACGAAACAGACTGTTAATACTGTATACTTTAATTAATATACCCTATCGGCAAATTTACGGGTGCATATTTTTTCTAACTTATGGATATCTTGACCATGTCCTTGCCCCCCCCCAATGGCTTCCCTCCCCTTTCACATCCATGACACCACCCATGCTCTTCGTTTATTCGACTCTTTCTCCTTCCCTCCTGGTCCCTCTTCACTGTTGACATCAAGAGTCTATATACAGTGATCCCTCACCATGAGGGGCTGTGTGCACTCCAACATTTCCTTCACCTTCGACCCAACCTCCAACCTGACATATCCACACTCCTTCGTCTGGCCGAACTTGTCCTCTCACTTAACTGCTTCTCGTTCGCAGGTGATTTTTACCAGCAGCCTCGGGAGTGGCCATGGGAACGAGAATGGGCCCCAACTATGCGAACCTGTTCGTTGGCTTCGTTGAGGCACAAATATTCTCAACTTTCACTGGTTCCACTCCTGAACTATACGATCACTCACTAACATCTAGACCCTCCTCACTTTTGTCAAATCTTTCCATCCTGCCCTCCACTTCTCCTGCACTATTTTCAATACCTCAGTCGCCTTTCTCGACAGATCGGTCAGCATTCAACACTCCACTCTCACCACCTCCATCACTCCACCCTCACCACCTCCATCCACTACAAACACACAGACTCCTTTTCAATTTCGTCTCCTCCTCCCACCCTAAACACACCAAGCTCTCAATCCCCTATTCCCAATTCCTCCGTCTACGCAGGCTCTGCAGTGACAGCCATGACTTAGAGACTCAGTCGCTACACATGGCCCACCACTTCATCCTACGTGGATATCCCCTCACCACTATCCACGCCGCCCTTTCCAGAACACGTTCCGTGGACCATGTATCTGCTCTCTCCCCCGCACCCGCCCCGCCGTCATCCGTCTCCCGTTTCCCTTCACCTACCACCCCAACACCCTACCTCTCCAAGCCTTCCAGCAACTCCAGTCGACCCCTCCACTTCGCACATCTTCCCTAACCGACCCCTCCCCTCCTTCAAACGAGCCCACAACATACGAGACCTCTTAGTCCACAGCTTCCTTCCTACCCCAACCTACTAACCTGGTTCGTTCCCCCTGATCACGCCCACGCTGCTGCACTTGCCCTTACCTCTCTAATACCACCTTCCTCGCAGGCACCCATCATCGACCCTATCATATCACTGACTCCTTCACTTGCACTTCTAGCAACGTCATCTACTGCATCTCCTGCTCTCTCTGTCCTTCTCTATACATCGGTCAAACGGGACACCGCATTGCACCTACTTCCTCTCTTCACTCCTACCCACCTTCACCCTTCCACCCTCTCCCTTCATCGTCACCCCTCCCTCATACCACACCTCTACGCATTCCAACCCCATCATCCCTATACATCCTACCCCACCCCATCCCATCCCTTAGACCCCACCCTTGCTTCCTCCACTCTCGCCTCCACCACCCAAACACCACCACACCACATCACACACCACTACACGACACCAACACACCGCACTCCAGTACACCACACCACCATACCACATCGCACCACACCGCACACACTAGCACTGACCACTTCCGAGCACCTACACCATCATCCACACACCTACACATGCACGCAGGCACACGTCAATGTCACCAGCCCCTTCCACATGCACATACACGATCGCGCACCTTCGTTTTGGGATCACCACTACTATATTATCTCCCCTTCTTCCTAGCTTTCCTGTGTGACCCTTCTGTCCGGCATTTGCCATGATAGATCGCTAGCCACTAAACCTTTTTCTATTTTCTCTCCCTGCTTATTTATGTGTTCCTTTCTGTCGAAGAGCGTAGGCTCAAGACTTTCTCACTTCCCGTGCGTTAAACTAATATTGTTTACACAGCCGTCTTCGTCTTTTGTTTTTGTATATTCTCGCTATGTGTGTGTGTGTGTATTCATAACTTGTGGTTTATTGCTACTATAGGTCGGAATAACAAAAGGATACTAAGATAAACAATGTTTTAGCATCACGGTAAATACAGTAAAAAGGGTAATGGCTACCTTCGGTCATGAATGACCATCGGATTGCACCTATAAAGTTCCCCTCCGAGGCACTAGTCCGGACAATGTTATTTAAGGAAGACCAGCAGTGGCCTATGCATACCAGCCCCTCCTCTCCATGCCGCCGATGTCATCCAAGGGAAAGGCAAAGGCGGTATAATTTGGCACCAGTGATGTCGCAACTCTTTTCTACAGCTGAGAGAATTGGAGCAATGTGAAATAAAGTGTCTTGCGAAGATCGCAACACAGCCTAGTCCGGGAGCCGAACTCACTACCTCATGATTGTGTGCCTGACGCTCTAACGAATGAGCAGATTGTTTTACTACATATGGTTACAATTGTTTCACTGCTATTGGAACTCAAGAGTTTGATTATATATTATTATATAATATATGTAGCTGCAGACTAAAGGTGAACCACTATATTGATACACTTGAATGTCAGCTCATCAGAATCCTTTTGTACGATACATTTGCTACAGAGAATTATATTATCAATACTTTATTCCTTTGGATAGTAGGAGTGTTTATATGAACACACTCACATATTACAACTAAAACAAAGACAGGAAAAATATAAATAATGCCTAAAGAATAAACCACAGTTTAAATCCCCCGATCAATATATATGACGAGGAAGAGAGGAAAGATTAAGCATAAAGCAATAGCATAAGTCAGTAAATGATATTGTTTTCTGTCTCCATAAAATATATAGATCATATGATCAGGTAATAGTATATGTGTTTTTTTAATTCTTCTTTAATTAGACAGGCATTTTCAGACAGTTTTCGTAGACTCTTTAAGATAAAAAAGCAGCCCTTAGCTATGTCAACTCAGAGCTCATTTGTCAGCCACTACTAAATCCAATGGCCACTTTCGTATATGCACATTGGCGCCTAAATGCAGACTGATGCGGGAAACAAGTAAGAGATATTACTTCGCAATCCAACAATAACAGGAAGAAGGTTGTTAAAATGAATTTCTATGCAAAGAAACTTGAATTATAATTCCCGTGTTACATGTATAAACCATTATAATAATAGTTTGAAAATTCAGAATTATGAAAATTCGAAATGAGAAGGAACAGTCCCCTTGCTAATAATTGTATTAATTCCACGGATATTAAGACTTTCCGGAAATATGGTCTATAAAAATTCAATATATGATTTATAGTTATATCCGATAAAATGTACAAGTTGAGCTTAAAAGAGCAAACTCCAGGGTTCACACCCGAATGAAGTTTTTAAATAAATAAATGAATGAACATACATACATACATACATACATACATACATACATACATTGGAAGCACTCCGTCGGTTACGACAATGAGGGTTCCGGTTGACCCGAATCAACGGAACAGCCTGCTCGTGAAATTAACGTGTAAGTGGCTGAGCGCTCCACAGACACGTGTACCCTTAACGTAGTTCTCGGGGATATTCATCGTGACAGAGAGTGACAAGGCCGGCCCCTTGAAATACAGGTACAACAGAAACAGGAAGTAAGAGTGAGAGAAAGTTATGGTGAAAGAGTACAGCAGGGATCACCACCATCCCTGCCGGAGCCTCGTGGAGCTTTTAGGTGTATATATATATATACACTGACCCGAATACCTGGGAGACAATCGCGCTAAGGACCGCCGAGAGTGGCGGCATGTCATCATCGAGGGAAGAGATCTGATGGAAAATCAAAGACGTCACGAAGCAAAGATCAAACGCCAAAGACGCAAAGAGCGGCTCGCATTTCCTCGTCTCGTTCCAACCCCCCCCCCCCCGCAAAAAATGCACTCCGCTGTTCTATACCGCCCTTCGCTTAAACAGTCACCTAAGGCTCCACCACCCTTCACCACCCATCAAGATGAAATGACCCAGTCACTGGCTACAGATCTGCTAATCGGTTATGAGTTAACGCCGACGATGCCATACGTACTTTCATACATACAAACACAGGCACGCACACGTACAAGCACCCACATACGCTCACATACGCACGCACACACACACACATACATACAAACACGTGCACGCAGGAACTCACAGACATAGACACACACACATATATACATACATACATGCATGTATACACACATACAGGCGTACATGTCTAGATATGTAACTATATGCACAAGAATACATACATAAAACATACAAATCTGCACACATATATATATAAACTTAGATAAACTTAGATATGTTTCGACCAAAGATTGGTCCAGGCCATGTCTAACTTAATAGCACCACCTGATAGGATTATTCGAATCCTGTTTAAGTCAAGTTTTGTTCAAGTAGTGAGTTCTTGTTGGGTGAGTTGTATCCAATTATGGGTGGCTTATCTGGTATTCTTTGAAGGAATCTATCCAGACTCCGTTTAAAGTTGATGGGATCCTTTTCCTCTTTGATCTCCCTCGGGACAATGTTAAATAGGGCTGGGCCTGTTGAGGAAAAGAAATTATGTTGCAGTGTACATGTATGTTGTGATCTTGAATTGGGCAGGGAACGTATGGCCCGTGGTCCCAGTCTTGGATGAACCTTGAAGCTTATGTTCAGGTCGTTTGGGCAAAGTTGGCGGTATATTCTCCACATCGTACAAATGATGTACCGCTTACGGCGACGCTGGAGGGAATAAAGTTTCAAGGCTTTAAGGCGATCCCAATAATCGAGAGCAGCCATGCCTTCAATTCGTTTAGTGAGTGCCCTCTGGGGTGACTCAATTCTGGAGATGTTTTGTCTTCGATGAGGAGACCACAGTGGGCAGCAGTATTCGAGGTGTGGCCGTACAAGGGAGGGAAAAAAATACAGCGA
>NC_043000.1:5370875-5380875 GCF_006345805.1 Octopus sinensis
TTTGCTCCAGGGGCTCTTACATACCCGGGCAATTCCGGGCTATGCTGCAAGTATATATATATATAACAACTGTTTTACATTAAAGTTCTTTGCATGCAAGAACGTTACTCAAATTTAACAGAAAAAATCGTTAAAGCCTTCCAATTTGATGTTGTTTTCCAACAAGAAGTGCGTAGTATTTGAAGTGTGAATCCTAACAGGATTATACAATTAAACACTGGGAGATATATCTAACGACGTCCTTTAATTATATTCTTACTTCAAAGCCAAACCCAGAGCTGTTTAATCCTGTCTTTCATTACTCCAGTTAACGATAACGCTGAGTACCAGCTACATATATGCCAATTTTACTATATCTCCTCTGCACAACTAGTTGTGGTCTTTGTGGTAAAGTTAGAAACCAATATTTCGCGCAGCAAGGCAAACAGTGAATTAATGACAATGGTAAGGCACCAGTTACATTATCTTCTTGCTTTAGTCTTTTCATTTTATTTTAGTTAATTTACTTTTCTATGTTTGTTTTTGTATTTTTCGGTTTCGAAATTAAATTCCTGTCGAGGTTACGGTTACATTGATTCTTAAGTTGCTGCTGTCGTTCTTATTTCTTTACTGCCCACAAGGGGCTACACACAGAGGGGACTAACAAGGACAGACATCGACCCCAGCGCGTAACTGGTACTTATTTAATCGACCCCGAAAGGATGAAAGACAAAGTCGGCCTCGGCGGAATTTGAACTCAGAACGTAGCGCAGACGAAATACCTATTTCTTTACTACCCACAAGGGGCTAAACACAAAGGGGACAAACAAGGACAGACAAACGGATTAAGTCGATTACATCGACCGAGTGTGTAACTGGTACTTAAATTATCGACCCCGAAAGGATGCAAGGCAAAGTCGACTTCGGCGGAATTTGAACTTAGAACGTAACGGCAGACGAAATACGGCAACACATTTCGCCCGGCGTGCTAACAATTCTGCCATCTCGCCACTGTCGTTTTTGTCGTTGTCTTTGGTTAGTCATGAGTTAGCCTATGATTAAAGGTATTCCAGTCGTGACTATCACTTTCAATTTTGTTTTTTTTTTCAAATGTGCAGGGAAATTAGTACCATGTTATCCAATGTCTCTATTTCCGTGGCAATGGAGCGTGACTTAAGAGAAATTTAGCTACTACCTTCAGCAGATCAAAGACGATGAAGAGTTTCTCCAGTTGACTCATAGCCCCTTGAATTATGGGAAGAGGTTCTAATAAACAAAAGCTGCACTGGTATCGATTCCATCGATTACACCAGTTTGCCTATCTAAATTGGTTCTGTATGTAATCACTGAAAATAAAAATAAAAGAAAACAAAACAATGGCTGTGTTGTTAAGAAGCTCGCTTTGCAGTCATGAAGTTTCGGGTTCAGTCCTTCTGCACGGCACTGTGGGCAAGTGACTATTACTACTATAACTCTTGGCCGACCAATACCTTGTGAGTAAATTTGTCAAATGGAAACTGTGTCAAAGTCCGTCGTATATACGAGCTGGTATCAAAAAGTTCCCGAACTCATTCTGTAGCACGCCAACAGACGGCAGCACACGGTTGCGTATGCAGTGAGAGCTAACAATGATCTTCATGAAGTAGTGTGCTGAGTGACATCGCTATGTTTACTTTGCAAGTTGTGAAATTTGTGTTTTTGTGACCGCGTCTATTCTGTACTCTGCAATTTTGTCAAGAAGTTGGAACAAAGGGCCAATGTGGAATTTTGCGTAAACTTAAGAAGTCTGTTACGGAGATATTGAGCTTGCTTCGGCAAACTTACGGCGAAGAGACAATGGGTCGTACGCAATGTCTCGAGGGGCACGGGATCTTCAAAAGCAGAAGAATGATCCTGGAAGATGACGTGGTATTGTGTAACGAGTATTCGTTCCCCAGGGCCAGAATGGCAATCGAGAGTTCTACGGTGACGTTTGAAGACTTGGCGGGAAGACGTTCGGCGAAAGCGACCGGATCTGTGGAGTGCGAAGAATTGGTTTCTTCACAACGGCAATGCACGCCGTCACCGAGCTCTCCTCACTCGGGAGTTTCTAGCCTAAAACAACATGGCATCGGTTCTGCACCCGCATTTTCGCCAGATTTAGCTCCTGCTGAATTTTACCTCTTCCCCAAGATGAAAATCTAGCTCAAAGGACACCGTTTTAATATCTAGGCGAACCGCAGAAGGTTCTCGACTTACATATAGGGGAGAATTCACAAAAAAACAACAAAATACGAAGGCAGGTGGTGTACAAAACAAACAGATGTATTAGTATAACACTCAGGAATAGAAAAAGTCTGTTACGTTTCGAGCCTACGCTCTTCTACAGAAAGGAACACAGAAAGAAACAAGGAGAGAAAAAAATGTGTGTAGTGGCTATATATATATTGTTACGAACCACCTGCCGTCGCTCAAACTCTTCGGAAAACCAAGTCGAGCGACGACGATTCACCGGCCCGATCGATCGAAGAACTCGCCACGGAACTCAGAGAGAGAATTTGGTGGGGGAAGGCGGCAGCGAACTCGGCAACCGGCGACCGGAGATAACAACAACAACAACAGGAAGAGAGAGACACAAAGAGAGACGGCGGAAGGCAATTGGCTACATTTAACAACAGTAGTTTATAACAATTATTACATCAAATACATCAAAGAAAATACGTCCAAGAAAGCAAGAAAACAACAAATCAAAGCATGCAGGTACAATAACAGTTCAGAGACAACAGTTCAAATCAAATAACGTTCACATTATAGTCCAGAGACAAATCAGTTCTCCATTAACGATACAGTTCAAAGTTCTTTAAAGTCTTTCTCCTTCTCTCTTTTATTTTCAACAACTCTTTTACTTAATTCACAGTGTCTTTACACAGTTCTTTCTTTTTCCTCTTTCCTTCCTTCTCTTTTTTCAACACATCAATTCTTTTACATTTCAACTATTCTTTTTTCCTTCGTTAACACATATCAAAACATAAATAAACACATACCGTTACACAATAGCCAGTGCCCTCATACCGTAGTCCCTCTCTCTCTCTCTTAGCTCCGTAATACTATCTGCCTGTCTTCCTCTTGCACATTCACTGTCATTCTCTCGCTTGTCATCCCTCACATTGTCTATCTGTCTTTCTCAACTGACCGCCTTCGCTATCGCCACCTTCTTGGCTGACCGTCCGTATCACTTCCGTCTCTGGCTAGAACTGCCGGCCGACTGTTTACAGATTCACAGCCCCTGCTTTTTTTGTAGGGTAGCTTCCTCGAACTTTCCTTGACCGGCACAAGGCCAAAGGTTTCCTCAAAACTCATTAATCCTTTCAGAATCTGACGGAACAAAGGACAATAACTTTGTATTCCAGACTTTCAGACTACAACGAGCAAAGTAGGTCATAGCAGTTGTTTCCTAGTTGACCTACTCATATCAATATATATATATATGTGTGTGTGTGTGTGTGTGTGTGTGTGTGTGTGTGTATGTAAATCCCACTATAACCTTCTTTGCTTCCCCTATCTGTCTTTCTTCCACTCCCCACTATCCTTCGTTCCTTCTCCTTTCTCCTCACTTCTTTTGTTTCTTTCTCTCATCTTTACTCTTGTCCCTTCTTTTCCACTCTGCCTCTGTTATTCATACGTTACTACAGGCTATTTCCATTGTCCCTTTCTTTACAGTTTCCGCCTACCAAATCCACTCATACGGCTTCGGTCATTCCAGAACTTTTGTAAAAGGCACATGCCCAAGGTGCCATGCTGTAGGACTGAACCCAGATCCGAGTAGTTGGGAAGAAAACTTATTACCACACAGCTACACCTGCGTCTATACGCACATGCATACATACATACATACGTACATACATACATACATACATACATGCATGCATACATACATACATACATACATACATACATACATACATATGTACATACACACACATATACATACATACACACACAAGTACATATACATACATACATACATACATACATACATACATACATACATACATACATACATACAAACGTACATACATACACACATACATACATTAACTGGTCAACAATATATCTTACTGACACGTTGTGACAAGTTCAATTATTTTACCATTACAGCTTTTGGAAGTCAATCAATTGTTCTTGACAATAAATCAATATTTGATGAATATAGAGTTCGTTTTGCAGTCGCAAAACTCAGGTCATTCTGTGAAAATAACGTCTAATATCTTTGGACTCCAATCCAATCAAGAACCCTTCCTAACGACCAAGACCGACATCATGTTGCTCTCCATGATACAAGTCTTTCAAAGGCTATCCATAATCCATCTCTGCTGCCTTGGCTATACAAATCATTCAAACTGCATTCTGAAAGGTAATGTCAGCATGTAGCATACAAGGGTGTGCTGTAAAGTTTCTGGTTTTGGGTAAAAGAAAGTACAGGAGAATCAGTTAATTATGATTTTATTCAACATATTCCCCTCTCAGATTCGCACACTTATTACAGAGGTCCTTCAGATTTTCTAAACCCTGTAAAAGAATTCGGACGGTTGGACTTCTAACCAGGCCTTTCGCGATACCTTTAAAGGTAGGGACTCTTCCGTTCTCCGAACTTCTCGATCTACCAGCACATCGACCCTAGCTCTCTCTGCATTGTGAACATTTATCTCACTCCACAAAGTTATCGTTCTCAGTGGTATCAATACTGACAACTTTTAGCTCTCAGAGTTCTTTCGTATAGATTTGCCGCAGTAGAAACTGAATACAGGAATGCAAATATAGTTATGTTCACAAGCACGTAATTTCGGATTCCATCCTACTGCACAGCGTTTTGTGGAAAATGGAGAAATAAGTACTGGAGTAGATCTGATCGACAAAGAAAACCCCACAAGCCTGTATGCCAGCATGGCTGCAGTCCAATGACCGAGACAAGTAAGAGTAAAACAAAGGCAGTTGTAAACATCGTGGTCACAAAAAAAAGATCGAGCGATATATACATACATACATATATACATATATATATATATATATATATATATATAATATATATATATATATATATATATATATATACATATATATATATACATATATATATATACATATATATATATAATATATATATATATAATATATATATATATATATATATATATATATATATATATATATATATATATATAATATATATATATATATTCAATCGTCATTGCTCTTTAATTTACATTTAACAGTTCGAGGTGAAATTGTATTTATAGCTACTATTATAAAGTACTTTATAAGATCGAATACACCGATTTGCATATTTGACACTTTCTTGAATACTTGTTCTATGAAATATATTTACTGGTTCATTAATAGTGTTGTTGATGTTATGATATGCTACAGAATAAACACAGATTTTTGCTACAGAATAATGGCATATATTAACACAATTTTAATGTGAATAAAAAGGTAGGGATTGGCTGCACTCTGGATTCGATTGTCGTTAGATTCTCATCAGCGGTCATTTCTTTCACTCATAACTGTTTACAATGAAATTATAATTCTTATTACAATATTTTGTTCTTGCATACTACATAATCCAATCTTTTTCACTTACGCGTTAGAAAATTTTCACACAAAAATCATAACTAGTGGATCTCCGTCGTTCAGCATGGGGGATTCAGTTGTTCAATCAACTGAGTTACCTGATCCTGAATTAAGGGACAAATGACTGAGATTTCCACAGACCCGGGTCTCCTTAATGCAATTCTAAGGCAGCGGGTTTCAGTGGGTGATAAAGCTGTAACATTTGAATTACCAGTACAACCTATCCTAAAGGCTTCTCTATACACTTTTCGTCTGGGCAGTTTCGTTCACAAAGTAAGAATCAGCCTTAGAAAATTACATTAATTCCAGGTGCCACGCAATGTGATCGAAAGGAAAAGATTGTGGTTGCAAATCCAACTTGTTAACACATATGCACATAATGTCGGAATGAGACAAGTGGGCGTGGCTCTTTGGACGCTGACATTTTGACACATTGGACTGGAGATTCAGCTTGGCTTTGGTGACAGTTCGTTTTAGCACTGGAGGCAAACACGCTCACAAATGTACCTACAAAAATATACATCTATTAAGAGTGAGTGACAGATAGAAAGAGAGATAGAGATAAAGAGAGATAGAGAGAAAGAGAAAGATACTAGACATACTTAAAAATATAACTAAATGCACTCACTCATACAGAGACAGAGAGAGACAGACAGACAGACACCTGCCCAAGTTGCCATGCAGTGGGTCTGAACCCAAATTCATGCGGCTGGGAAGCAAACTTGTTACTTCACATCTACATATGTACATATATATATGTGTGTGTGTGTGTGTGTTAAAATTAAGTGTATATACTACGCAGAGTAAGGTTGGCAAAATTTCGGAGAAAATCCTTCTTCAGAGTCGAAGCTAATACTGAAATCAGAAATATTTTGTCGTGACCCGTCTTTTCGTCCGATGTCACTTTGTCCTACATCACTTCGTTCACGTCTTTTATTCCGACGTCTTTTTGTCCGATGATGTTTTTTTTGTGCAACGACACTTTGTCCGATTTTAAATAAACTCTTTAGAAAACAAGGTGAACATAAAAATCAAATAATCATTGAGAATTTTATTGACAGGATTTGTTGTTGGACAAAAAGAATCATCGGACAAAAAAGACGTCGGTTGAAAGACTTTTGACGCATTGACATCGGACGAAAAGACATAGCACCATATTTTGTATCCTCAGAGCGACTCGAAGCAAATATTAGCAAACACGGAGCAATGTCAGAGTTGATGGATATTTAACTTTGTTTGTTAGTCACAGTCTCACACCACGTGAGTTCGACTTGGCAATAACACAACGTAACAATTTTCAAAAAAAAATTTGTTTATTGTATTTTTTTTTTGTTTATCAATCCAATTTTTCTGCTGATTCCAAAAATGAAATTATTGTTTGTGTATCATCAACAGTTAAGAAAATACGTCGACTTTCAATATTATTGTGTATTCGGTATTGTTATAATGTTCCGCTACTAAATGTATGTCTAATTTTCTCTTTTAGACCAATTACTAAGTTCTGCTACTTTCAGGATGGCTACTAGTGTATGTAAAAATTCTCCAGATACATTTTGCTATGTGTGTGGTTATTATATTGGAAAAAAGCAAGAATTACATAAGATCATAAAACGTGCCAAATTGTGGAAAGCCTACAGACTAGGACAAACCATGGGCCCCACATGTGATATGTGGAAACTGTTGATCTACTCTAGAAGGATGGTTAAGAGGTCCAGGAAGGTCAATGCCTTTTGCCATTCCAAGGGTATGGAGAGAGCCAAAGAACCATCACGATGACTGTTACTTTTGTATGATCGATGTAACAAAGTACAGAAAAGTGAAAGGAAGACAAGCTCTTCAGTATCCAGACATACTATCATCTAGAGCACCTGTCCCACATGATGACAGTTTACGAGTATCACTACCACCAGAAAATATTTCATCTGAAGAGTCAACAAGTAGCAGCAGCCAAGAAATGGAGGAAGCTTTCGTACCAAGAACTACTTCGGAATCTCGCTTTCCAAATCAGTGTGAGCTAGATGATTTAATTAGGGATCTGGGTCTTACTAAGTCAGGAGCTGAACTTCTTTCATCAAGATGAAGGAATGGAATCTACTGGAGGAAGACTGAAAGACATCTCTGTACTGGAAACGCCATAAAGAATTTGAAATTTACTATGAAAATATTGATGATCTGTGTTATTGTAAAGATGTGATTGATTTGTTTACTGCTATTGGACTCAAGCATGATTCTGCAGAATGGCGACTGTTCATAGATAGCTCAACACGAAGTCTCAAAGCAGTGTTGCTCCACAATGGAAATAAATATCCTTCTTTGCCGCTTGCACACTCCAATGTCAAAGAACTTCTCGACAAAATAAATTACGCTGAGTTCAAGTGGGATGTTTGTGGTGATTTCAAGATACTTGCCTTCCTGCTTGGCTTGCAAGGGGGATACACAAAGTATTCATGTTTCCTTTGCTTATGGAACAGCAGAGTTGATGATCATCATTAAAGGAGAGTACATTGCCCCCCACGAGTGGAACTGCAGCCAGGAATGTTAAATCTTCTCAAACAGCCTCTAATAGATTCCAACAAAATCTTATTACCCCCACTTCATATCAAACTCGGATTATTAAAACAGTTTGTGAAGGCCTTAGATTTTAGAGGAGAAGCTTTTCAGGAAATTTGTCTTATGTTTCCAAAGCTATCTGAGGCTAAGATCAAGGGTGACATATTTGTTGGGCCCCAAGTAAATGCAATGTTAAAGTCGAAGAAACTGGAAAGAGCGATGACAAAAGATGAATAAGAAGCTTGGTGTGCATTTCGTGATGTAGTTCGTGTATTTCTAGGAAATCACAAGGTTCCTAATTACCAACAGCTGGTAGCAAAGCTTATTGAAAACTTCAAGAAAATGGGTTGTCGTATGTCCTTAAAGGTTCATTTCTTGCACTCGCACCTAGATTTTTCCTCGAAAACTTGGGTGGTGTCAGTGAGGAGCATGGTGAAAGATTTCATCAGAACATCGCAACTATGGAAAGAAGATACCAAGGACGATGGGATACTGCTATGATGGGAGATTATATATGGTCTCTAGTCAGAAGAGATGCAGGTATACACTCCAGGAAATCTCGATCGTCAAAGCAGTTCTCATCTTAAGAAAAGAGTCATCAAGGCATTTACAGTGCAGAGTTTTATTGTTTCTTTTTGTTCTAATATTACACTTCCTACATACCTTTCAATATATGAAAAAGTATTAAATGTTGTGTAATTATCCTTACAATACTAGAATAGATTGAACCAACAAAGTGCTGTAGAGAAAAGCTACAAATATAACGAGAAAATATGAAATTAGGAATAAATAAATAACTATCGATGTTACGTCAAAATGAATGTGATTTTTGAATTTAGTGGTAAAAAATGCATATATGAACATCAAAAAATACAAATAAACAAAACATGAGTTAAATGGTGTAATTAAGAAGTTTCATGATTGAAAACATGATATGAATGTCTGGGGAAGAACTGTGAATCACCATCTGATACAAAATAAGTATGAACATACTCCATGTATTCAGTGTTGTTTCTTTCATTTACCCATGACTACATGATATACATATGAATATATATATATATATATGCGTGTGTGTGTGTGTGCGTATGTACATGTATATGTATGCGTATACATATACACATATATATATGTATATGTATATATATATATACTCTTTTACTCTTTTACTTGTTGCACTCATTTGTAAGCCTAGTACTTATTTTATCGGTGTATTTTGCCGAACCGCTAGGTTACGGGGACACAAACACACCAGCATCGGTTGTCAAGCGATGTTGGGAGGACAAACAACGACACACAAACATATACACACACATACATACATATATATATATATATATATATATATATACGACTGGCTTCTTTCAATTTCCGTCTACCAAATCCACTCACAAGGCTTTGGTCAGCCCGAGGCTATAGTAGAAGACACTTGCCCAAGATGCCATGCAGTGGGATTGAACCTGGAATCTACATAAATATATATATATTACAATGGAATAATTACTATGAAGCATTGTGTAGAATATATTGTATAACAGATCGTGGGTAAGGTCAAAACAATGTGAAGGAAATGCAAGAAAAGAAATATGTGAATTAATGTAGACTTACCTTGTATTCAATATTTCGGGGTTATGACCCCATTTTCAAGAAAATTATTTACCTTGCTGTTCTTTCGCATTGTTTTAGCCTTACACACGATCTTTTATATATATGTATATATATATATATCAATAATAATAAAGGGTAAAATTAATTAATTAATTAGTAATTAATAATTTTACCAAGCAGTGTTTTGTATGTTAAAAGGACCATTATGGATGGTTTGTCTGAAGTTACTCAAATCAGATAGGTATGTTCGATT
>NC_043000.1:5385875-5390875 GCF_006345805.1 Octopus sinensis
ATCGAAAAATACCTTAGGAATGAGAAACGAGGTTCGAAATTTCCCCAAGACACCTGATGAAGGCTGGAAGTATATCAGCCGAAACGTTGTGTTAACAACAAACAAGATGAGGAGAAATATCCGTAAAAAGTAAATAATGTAAATAATGTAAATAACGTTGTTGTTGTGAAGGTGTGTTTTTATTTGTTCTTTGATTTCAGATGAACCTTGACAAGCCTGGGTTACAATTAACATCGTTCCACACATGACCATACAGTTTTATATACATGTGTGTGTGTATGTATGTGAGAAGCAGAGAGAGAGAGAGAATGTGTGTTCATGTGTGTGTGTGTGTATTATTCAATATATCCTTTATTTACGACAGTTCGGCTGAATTTTGTAACTCTTCATCTAATCGTCCTAATAATTCCATTCTGTAAGTTATTTTTAAGAATGCAACTTCGGTAACGACACCAGTTTGGCCACCAAAAAACAAAACAAAAATTACAGAAGTGCACCTAAACGAAATCCTACAATTCTAAGCAATGTTACATGGTCACATAAGTCCCCAGGGAGAGTTACATTTACCATCTTGTATATGATTGCTGATCATGCGGTTCTCTCCTTTTCTTCATTTTTTAATTTTTTTTTTTTGCCAGCGAGAAAAACTGTGTTGACATATACCATATGTAATCTTTATATATAAAAGAGAAGTTGTGTGTCTGTCTCCTACGATTTAGATTCCTAACTACTCCCACATTTTGCGGTGCAGTTTAACCAAAACCGGGTATCTTATAGTCGTGATTCATATCGAGCCCTTCTGGGTATTAGCGCGCGTCTACGATGAGTCTACGATTTTAAAAAGATTTACCATCATTTTTTTCCATTTTAATTAATTTTTTTCGCTATTATATAAGGGAAGTAACTCTCTAAAAATGTCTACAATGAGTCAACAATTTTTAAAAAAAAATACCATCATTTTTTTTCCATTTTTAATGAATTTTTTTGCTATTTTTTGGCTATAACTCTCTAAAAATGCTTATATAGTTATTTCCCTTACAAACCCGAGCAACGCCGGGCGATACTGCTAGTATTTCATACAATCAGAAAATTGCTTCTGTAATTTCCCGTTCAGATTTCCCGTTCACACATGCGTGTGTGTGTGTGTGTGTGTGTGTGTGTGTGTGTGTGTGTGTGTGTGTGTGTGTGTGTGTGTGTTGTGTGTGTGTGTGCGTGCGAGAGAGAGAGAGAGAGTGTGTGTTTATTTTGTTTTCCTTCTCTGAGTAAGGGTTTCGAAATATTCTGCAATACTAAATGTTCTGCACCGATAGCCTATTTGCTTTTTAAAGAATATCAGAAGATGTGAAGTTTACCCTTGCGTAAATACCAATTATTTGGTTGTTCTTTAGCGTTAGGTATTATATTTATTCATTCAGTTATTTATGTGGTAACACGCTAGTAATAAAAAAAAAAAACTGTTCCGAAGTTTGTAAGAATTATGTCTGATTTATTGATTTTCTTTTAGTCCATTAATATAGTTATTCTTCCTCGAGCATGTGTGAATTTATTTAGCAAAAGATTATACTCTTGAAGAAAAATAGCCAAAGAATTATACATATATATATATATATATATATATATACAAAAAGTGAGAGAGAGAAAGAGAGAGCAAATCGAAGTTACTTGTATATTATTATATCCATATCTGTGGATAGAACTCCTAGTTAGTTGCTGTTCAATATGGATGACAAATTCAGTCAATAAACTCTCAATTGTCTTTAAAATGGAGACTACATGCTCTAGGGCCATATCTACAGCAGCACAAATATGATCCCATATAATGTTTTTGACTCTCATTTTTATCCAATCATTGGCACTTAGTTATAAACCTTACTGAAGACGTTAAATTATATTTTGGCTAAGATAACCCGAATGAAGAATATGATTCTCTAGGTGAAACTGAGATTAGAATAACTTAATTTTTTTCGTCCATCGAAGGTCAATAAACTATGAAAAATTTGTGCATTTTTTATACGACGAATTGCCAACAGCTACGACATAAATGCCTAATTGGTGTTATTTTGATAGTGCAAGCGTTGCACCAAAAAAATATGGTTGGTTGCAAATTGTCTACAATCGAAATTTGCTGGATAATCTAAAAATTTGAAATTAATGGTGCTGCTTACGGCAGAAACCGTTTATGTCTCATGGGATGTATTCACTTTCTTGAAGAAGGGGTCGGCATAATTTTTAGATACAATGAAGAGTCGTCTGAAAATTTAGGTTTCTAAATTCCATTAGTTTTGACATATACTCTCAAAAAATAGATTCCATGTGCTATGATTGCTAAACATATTTTCTCACTATATTTATGTTATAACGCACAAAATTTCCAAACATTGATTGTAAAATTTCTTTGTATATTTGAAATAAATTCAGTTCGTCACCGCAATATATTTCCCAGGGCTTTTACTGGTGCTCCTGAGGTGAGCTGGCTAACACAACAGGCGAAATGCTTTGTAGCTTTTCTTCTGGCACTTTATGTCCTGAGTCCAACTAACCTTTCAGGATCGATGAAATAAGTACCAGTTAAGTATTGAGGTCGATGTAATCGTCTATACCCCTCACCCAAAATTTCAGGCCTTGTGCCTATTATAGAATGAATTATTATTATTATTATTTAGGGACTCGATGGCGGCGAATTGGCAGAGTCATTAGCACGTAGACAAAAACACTTGACTGCATTTTGTCTGTTTTTATGTAATGAGTTCAAATTCCGCCTAGGTCCATTTTGCCTTTCATCCTTTCCGGGTCGATAAAATAAGTACCAGCCGAGAACTGGAGTCGATGTAATCGACTATCTCCCTCCCCAAATAATAATAATAATAATAATAATAATAATAATAATAATAATAATATAATAATAATAATAATAATAATAATGATGATAATAATAATAATAATAATAATAATAATAATAATAATAATAATAGTAATAATAATAATAATAAGACGGTTACAATACCAGTGATTTTAGGAGCACTTGGGATGATCCAAAAAGGAATTAAAATTATTTAACAATGATCCCTGGCTTACCATCCATGCAAGAAATGCAAAAGATTGTTTTAACTGGAATGTCACACGTACTGAGAAGAGCTTTGTCTCCTTTTTCCCCCCTTTATTTTCTTTGTTTACTTTTTCTTTTTAGTTTTTTTCTTTTTTCCTCTTTGCCTTTCTTCTCCTTTTTCTCTATCACATGACTTTGTAAATGAACAACCTGGTGTGTTTATATTAATGGCCTACCAATGTATTACAATGCGTTTCTCTGCCCTATGAGTCAGGAAGACACTCGGCAAGAAATGGAAACAGAATTGAAAGATGATAATGAAAATAATAATAATAATGATAATAATAATAATAATAATAATAATAATAATAATAATAATAATAATAATAATAATAATAATAATAATAATAATAATAATAATAATAATAATATAATAATAACCACCATTGGACTGCAAAAATATCTACTTCAGAAGGAAGGAAAACTGATACAAATAGCCGCAAAACACGAGCAAAACAAAAAACTGTTCTCAGTATTTAAGGAAGCTGACAAATACAAACAAGAAATCATACCACCCAATAAATATGAAAAAGAAGAAGAAGAAGATGAAGAAACAACAAAAGCTATAAAACAAATGAAATCCAAACTAAAAATAGAACAGCAACGAACCATGATAAAACGATGGCAAGAAAAGCCCCTTCATGGTAAATACTGGACTAAACTAAACGCAAAAGAAATAGACAAAGAAAAATCCCAGCAATGGTTGAGAAGCTCAGGACTCAAAGGGATTTTTAATTGCAGCACAAGACCAAAGCCTCCCCACCAGAAATTACCAAAAACATGTAATGAAAAGAAATATAACAAGTAACTGCAGAATATGTGGAGATGGACAAGAAACAATAAATCATATTATCTCTGGCTGCCCAGTCCCTTCTAAGAAGGAATATATTCACAGACATGACAGAGTTGGTACCTACATACACTGGAAGCTATGCTAACATTATGGAATAACAACAGAAAAAAGATGGTATAGGCACACACCAGAAAAGGTCACAGAAAACGAGAAAGTGACCATACTCTGGGATATGCCGATACACACAGATAGAGAAATTAAGGCCAACAGACCAGATATAGTTGTCAGGGATCATGAAGAATAAAAATGCTTTCTAATTGATGTATCAATACCGGCAGATGATAACGTGTCTCTAAAAGAAATGGAGAAACTTTCAAAATACAAAGACCTGGAAATAGAGGTAACCAGAATGTGGAATCTAAAAACAGAAACAATTCCTATCATAGTAGGTGCATTAGGCATGATAAAAAAATATTCAGACAAATGCATAACAAAAACACCAGGACTTACAAACACATATAACATACAGAAAATTGCACTACTAGGCACTGCACACATCCTACGCAGAACACTTTCCATACAATAACCATCAGAGCATCACAACAAATCACAGCACATACCCAAGGCACACAGAGCTGTGCTCGGTAGTGAAGTGAAAGCACACTATAAAAATAAAACTACTGAATAATAATAATAATAATAATAATAATAATAATAATAATAATAATAATAATAATAATAATAATAATAATAATAATAATAATAATAATAATAATACAAGGTCAGCAATTTTGAAGGTAACTAGTGAGTCAATACCATCAACCCCAGTACTTCTCTGGTACTTTATTTTATCGACCTCGAAACAGGCAATGTTGACCTCGGTGTGATTTGTAGTCGGAACGTAGAGAGCCGGAGAAAATGCCACGAAGTATTTTGTCCGAAGCGTTAACAATCCCTTTAACTCGCGAACCTAACCTGTTTCAAAAGTTGACACAAGGCCATCAGTTTCGTGGGAAGCGAGTCAGTCGATTCAGTCGACTTCAGTACTTAATCGTACTTTATTATATCGACCCCGGAGAGTCAAAAGGCAAAAAATTCATA
>NC_043000.1:5395875-5418375 GCF_006345805.1 Octopus sinensis
TATGTCGAACATCGATGTCTCGGGTGCTAAAGGATAATCTCAGGATCCATCCCCACAAAATGATCCGCCGTCATGGACTAACACAAGTTTATACGGCCACAAGACTGGATAAAGTCTTCTTATCCAGAATGACCGACTTTGGAGTGTATCTGGCTCCGTCGAGTATAGACTCGTGAATCGACAAAATCCACAGCCAGTTATGGTTTGGGCGGTTGTGACAGCCAGTGAAAGGTATCCCCTCGCTTTTGTGCTCCCGGGTGTTAAAATTAACACGCAGCGATATATTAGGAACATTCTGGGATCTGAACTGTTTTCATGGATGAATGAGCACTTTCAAGGCGCACCTTGGAGCTTCCAACAGGACTCGACACCATCTCACAGCTCCAAACAGACACAACACTGGATTCAGATAACCGTTCCGTCGTTCATAGACAAGGATATATGGCCCCCAAGAAACCTCGATTTCAACCCGTTGGATATTTTTGTTTGGTCCATTTTGGAAACGAGTGTCTCGAGCACGCTTTATACTTCGCTCGACGCTCTGAAGGCGAAACTACGCCAGGAAGGGGCTCCGATTCTGCAAGAGTAGCTGCGTGCCACTTGTGAAGCATTCGCACCTAGATTTAAGGCTGTGATTCGAAACAGAGGTGGTCATATCGAATAAATGTGGTAGTGTCATAATTGTGTTTCCATTACCAGTGCATTGAAATGTTGGGACCCGAAATATAACAGTAATTTGCTTTGCAAAATTGAAAAAGTTGGTTGCCTTAATTTTGGGACACCCTCTACATGTGTGTGTGTGTGTGTGTGGTGTGTGTGTGTGGTTCATATTGCTCCTGTTCACTCAGCTGTAGAAATGACTTGCAATGAAGCTGGTGCCAAGCTGTATCGGCCTTTACTTTTCTCTTGGATAACATCAAAGCCGTGCAGAGAGGAGGCTGGTACGCATGGGTGTCAGCTGGTCTTCTATGAAGAACCTTTCCAGGACTTGAGCGTGCAATCCCATGGTAATTTATGATCGGAGGAGGGTATTTACTCTTTGTATATATATATATATGTATACGCACACACATTCATCTGTGTGTGTGTGTGTGGAGACCCATGGCGTCGTGGTTAGGGGTGTTGCACTCGTGATCGTAAAATTGTGGTTTCGATTCCTGGACCGGGCGACACGTTGTGTTCTTGAGCAAAACACTTCATTTCACGTTACTCTAGTCCACTCAGCTGGCAATCCTGCGATGGACTAGCGTCCTGTCCAGGGAGTGAATATATATACCATAGAATCAAGGAAAACCGGTCTTAGGATCCTATGCCTCAGGAAGGATCCTAGATCCTTATATATGTACGAGGGGGTGCTGATAAGTTCCTGGTTTTGGGTAAAAGAAAACGCAGTGGAACTAGTTAATTATGATTTTATTCAGCATATTCTCATATCAGATTGACACACCTATAGTAGTGGTCCCTCATTTTTTAATGCCCTGTAAAAGACCTCGGAAGTTTGGACCTCAAGCCAGGCCTTTCACGATACCCTTAAAGACAGGAATTGTTCAGCACCCATCCCCTATGTATATAAATGTAGTTACGTAAATGCTTATATGTATGATAGATTTCGGTACGGCACAGATACAGTACGAAAGGAAGCAAAAGCAAAATTATAAAATGAAGTATATTTGCGTATATCAAAAACCTATTAATGGTTTTCAGTTCTGAATTAATATATAAATGACTATATAGTTTCAACAATTCTTCGACACATGACAGAACGTGAGTTTGTTTAACTAACACCCTGAAATGAGAAGACAAATAGAAAAAAAATACTTAAGACGCTGACTAATTAACAGGCTGTCAAATTAAACTTGATATGCAAAAGACAGTAGTTTAATCTGGGTTACAGGAAGCGCACAGATGCGAAGCAATCTTCTTAACCAAAACCAAAAACTAAATTGTAAAAACCAGTTTACTGAAGATGTTCACCTGTGTTGTTTTTTCTTTCTTTTCTTTTTCCTCTTTGTTTTTGTTGTTGCAAAGACGAGGATGTATAGTAAGAAGTTTGCTTCCCAACCACAAGGCTCCGGTTTCAGTTCCACTGCATGACACCTTAGGCAAGTGTCTTCTACTATAGCCTCGGTTTTCTACAATAACCTTGTGAGAGGATTTTTTGGTGGACGGAAACGCACCGTATATATATATATATATATATATATATATTGACTGTCCACAAACAAAATAAATATATACATATATTGTATGTATCTATGTATATATATATATATTATATATATATATATATATATATATATATATATATATATTATATATATATATATACATAGATACTACAATATATGTATATATTTATTTTGTTTGTGGACAGTCAACATGCTAGATATATATATGTATATATATATATGTATATATATATATATATATATAGATATATATAATATATAATATATATATATATATATATATATAATTAAGGGAGAAATTGATATTTATCAATTAAGACCATGGTCTAGCATAATAAAAAGAATCCGAAAATTAAATATTTATATATACCAATTAAGAACTGAACACGAAAAGTGGACAGTCAACATGCTAGATATAGACGTCAAATCGCCTTTCTCCACAAAGATTATGTTCTCAGATCTGAGAACATAATCTTTTGTGGAGAATGGCGATTTGACGTCTATATCTAGCATGTTGACTGTCCACCTTTCGTGTTCAGTCCTTAATTGGTATATATATACATGCATATATACATGCATGCACACATACATATCAACGAAAGCAGCCAGTAAGATCCATGGAAGCAGACTCTGAAAGAGTATGAAGATCCAATGGTAATCCGGGTGGAGTGCTGGTTAAGTGGATGAAGAGAGGTACCGGAAATTCGGAAAGTACTTAAGATGATAGTCCAAGTGAGTAGAAAGTTAAGTCAGGCAGAACCAAACCGGGGTGACCACGTGAACGTATGTAAAATATAGTTCAAATTTGCAGAAAACAAAAGACAAAGACAGGTGTACGATTAACAAGCTGTTGTATTAGTTTTACGCTCGGGAAGAATAGAAAAGTTTTTTACGTTTCGAGCATATGCTCCTCAACAGAAAGGATTAAGAGGTAAAAAAAAAAAAAACGGAGAGAGAATGAAAAAAAGACGAGAGAGTAAAAATATGTAGAGATTAACGGTTC
Organism: Octopus sinensis; assembly: GCF_006345805.1. Taxonomy (NCBI): domain Eukaryota; kingdom Metazoa; phylum Mollusca; class Cephalopoda; order Octopoda; family Octopodidae; genus Octopus; species Octopus sinensis. The sequence continues at coordinate 5,399,068 of NC_043000.1, forward strand.
AGCATGATGTAATCGCCTTTCATCATGCTGAATTGTTAATCTCTTTCATTCTGTTTTTTTTTCCCTCTTAATCTTTTCTGAATAGGCTCGAAACGTAAAAGAATTTTCCATTCTTCCCGAGCGTTAAACTATATATATATATATATATATATATATATATATTATATATATATATATATAATATATAATATATATTATATACATAATACAGTTGCGGCCGAAATGTTCAGGTTGCATTGTTTTCGTCAGAAAAGTAAGTATAAGTTTTTATCAAAGTAGTTTTATATTCTATAAGTTTCACAAACAATAAATACAATATTAATTGTTATTGTCTGAGATTTTGATGTAATTTGAGAGGATAATACAAAAGTTATGGATGATTTAGTGATTTACTGCAAAACCCATGGCGGCCAAAATGATCAGAACGGTTGAAAAATAACAAAATAATAAAAAATGACAGAGAATACTGGAATTATTTAATATTTAGTGTGAAGCCCTTTAGCTTCAATCACACTTTGACATCTTCGACTGCATGAGGAAATTAAATTTTCAATTTCTTGCTGGGTGATCTTATTCCATTCTTCGAGAGGACATTCCATAATTGCTCAGTTGTTTTTAGGATTTCTGGCTTTCGAACGTTCTCCTAGAATATTCCATACATTTTCAATAGGATTGAGATCTGGGCTTTGAGCAGGCCAATCCATAACAATAACCTTTTCAGCCTTAAGAAGTTCATGATCACCTTAGCCTTGGTGACATGGGGCATTGTCCTGCATGAATATGGGTGGTCGCTTAGTTGAATTTCTCAGCACAGGCAAGACTTGATCTTTTACAAGTTGTTTATAAACTCCTGCATTTAACTTTCCATGTAATCGCACCAAAGGGCCCACACCATCTCCAGATATCATCCCCCAAACCATGACACTTCCTCCACCGAATTAACACTAGTCTTAAGGCATTTAGCGACAATTTTTCACCTACTTTTCTACGAACGTACCTTTTCCTATCTGAGCCAAATAACATAAACTTAGATTCATCACTGAAATGCACCGTTTGCCATTTTTCTTGAGACCACAACACATGTTTGGTTGCAAAGGTAAGACGACACTTTTTATTCTTGGAGCTGATTAGTGGCTTCACTGCAGGTGCTCTTGCTTGTAGGTCATGTTCAACTAAACGACGAGACACAGTTTTTCGAGATAAAGTTTTCTTCAATACAATGCTCATTTTCCGAGAAACAGCAGCAGCAGTTTTAAATCTGTCCTTTTTAACCAACTTTACCATAGCACGATCTTCTCTCTTGATCGTTTTTCTTGGCCTACCTGTAAACTTTCTTGCTTCACACGAACCACAATCATCGTAGACCTTGAGAATACCGTGTACAACACTTTTTGACTTGTTAACAATCTTTGCAATAGATCCAATACTTAAATTATACTCCCTTCGAAGCTTAATAATCTGCTGACGAATTGGTAACGGAGTAAGTAGCATTATATTAACAAACTACACTGCAAATATTCTTACTAATGTTTAGTAAACGAACAGTCACGTAAACAAATTCAAAACATTCGAGTTCGCCGGTTAAATATACTAAAACACGGAGTAAAAGCAACCGTTCTGATCATTTTGGCCGCCATGGGTTTTGCAGTAAATCACTAAATCATCCATAACTTTTGTATTATCCTCTCAAATTACACCAAAATCTCAGGCAATAACAAATAATATCGTATTTATTGTCTGTGAAAATGATAGAATATAAAACAACTTTGATAAAAAATTATATCAACTTTTCTGACGAAAACAATGCCGTTCTGAACATTTTGGCCGCCACTGTATATATATACACACACACACACACACACACACATATATATATATATATATATATATATATATTATATATATATATATATATATATATATATATATATATATAACATATGCATGCATGCATAATACATACATACATACCTACATACATACATACATACATACTACATACATACATACATACATACATACATACATACATACATACATACGCACATACATACATACATACGCACATACATACATACATACATACGCACATACATACATACATACATACATACATACATACATATATACATACATACATATGTGTGTCTTTGTATCAGTGTTCGACCCCCCACCACTGCTTGACAACCGGTATTGGTATGTGTACGCCCCCGTAACTTAGCTGTTCGCCAAAAGTGACTGATAGAATAAGTAGCAGGCTTAAAAGAGAAATAAGCACTAGGATCGATTCGTTCGACTAAAGTTCCTCAAGGCGTTTAAGGATAAAAGTATTCTTAAACTGAGAGATAAAGCCTCTTTAGAATTTAAACCGAAACCCGCAGGTAGTAGTAGAAGGAATTATAATTAATCAACACGTCCACTACGTATGCGCATGTGTATGAGAGAGAGAGAGATGGGAGAGAGATGGGAGAGAGAGCGAGGTGCACGTGTGTATGTATGTGTGTGGTTTTATGTATATATATATATATATGTGTGTGTGTGGTGTGTGTGTGTGTGCAACTGTGTATGTATGTGTGTGCCTGTGTGTATATGTACTCCTTACCCTTTTACTCGTTTCAGTCATGTGACTGTGGCCATACTGGAGCATCGCCTTTAGTCGAGCAGATCGACCCGAGTTTTCTTTGTGTTTGTACTCCACCTCTTTACAACAGGTATCGGTTTGTTCATGCACCTGTAACCTAGTGGTTCAGCGAAATATTCCGACAAAATAAGTATCAAACTTCCAACAAAAAATACGTATCGGAGCCGATTTGTTCGACCACCCTTATGCAGCGGTGTTCCCAAATTGTTGCAATCCATTGGCTGTAATCAAGTAAAAGAAGAAAAGAGTGAATAAAGATAGTATTAGTTCTCATATGCAAGCAAAGGTCATATAACGATAAACGTCGCCATTTTCAAGCCTAGCCAGGCTCATGGGCCCGGTTTCCTGGTTTCTGTGGCGTATGTGTCTCCCCCACCCAGCTGGACGGGACGCCAGTCCATCGCAGCGTTACTCAAGAAACAGGAAGAAAGAGTGAGAGAAAGTTGTGGTGAAAGAGTACAACAGGAATCGCCACCACCCCCTACCGGAGCCTCGTGGAGCTTTTAGGTGTTTTCGCTCAATAAACACACACAATGCCCGGTCTGGGAATCGAAACCGTGATCCTCCGACCGCGAGTCCGCTACTCTAACCACTGGGCCATTGCGACTCCACAAAGGTCATATACACGCAGAAAAATAGATTGGAAAACGAAATATTGCGGCCAATTAAATGTTTGGAGTTTCAGAAAACGCGAATTAAAATCGCCATTTTGGATGAGTCAATGTGGAAACTTACTAACATAACTGATTTATGTAAGAGAAACTAAGCGGTCTATCGTTCTCTCCCTCTTTCCCTCTCTGTCTCTCTGCCTCTCCATTTTCCCCTCCCTCTCTATCTCCTCTTTCCGACGTTCTCTCTCTCTCTCTCTCTCTCTCTCTCTCTCTCTCTCTCTTCTCATTTGGTCTTTCTTTCTCTCATTTGCTCCTCTTTCCTCCTTCTCACTCTTTTTTCTCTCCGCACTTGTTTATTTTCTTTCTCTCTTTCTCTCTCTTGCTCCTCTCTTCTCCTTCTCACTCTTTCTGTCTCTCCGCTCTTGTTCATTTTCTCCTCTTTTTCTCTCACTCTTTCTCTCTCTTTTCTCTCTCTCTCTCACTTTCTGCTCTCCTTTTCCCTTTTAAACTCTCTCTTCTCTTTCTGTGTGTCTCTCTCTTCCTCCTCCTCTCTCTCACCTTTGCACTCTCAATTTCCTATTACATTCCCGTCTTTCCCTCCCCCTATTTCTCATTCTCTGACTCTTCTCCTCTCCCTCTCTCTCTCAGACTCCTTCTGCCCCTCTCTCAATTTCATATTCCCTTGTCTTCCCTCTCCCCCAGCCTGTGCTCTCCTCTCTAATCTAACTTCACGGTCCTCGCCGTATCCATAGAACTGTCATTTTTCTCTTCTGTTTGCCGGAGTCCCTGGACTTGTTCATGGTGTCATGCAGCGAAACTGAACCCGGAACCGTGTGGCTGAGAAACAAACTCTATATCATCCAGCCACGCCTGCGCCTATAGACAACAGTATTACTGGTACTCGTTTAATTGATTATAAATTGAAAAGGAAATCCGATGTATAAGCATAAAATTAAATGACGCAATTAACCAAGTGCGTCGTTAAATTACGTCGGCGAACTCTGCTGAACTTTCTCATCTGAAAAACAAGCAGCGAATAAACAAAGAATTTTATATGAAAAAAGATAAGGCAAAAAGAAATATAAATAACAAAACAAAAAAACAGACGAAATCGAAAACAGAAATCTTCGTTTCTCTGTCACGTGTCTTGTTTGCAATATCTTTCAACACATGGTGATGAGGTTCTTGGAAAGATAGTATCACGTGACATATGATAGATCTAAACTGATGGCGGTTGAATATTTATCTATTTTTATCGTTCAATCACATCTCGCTGTTTACATAATCTTCCTCAACTGATCTTAATGAAATATTAATTGGCGATGGGATCTCAAACGTCATCGACCTCGTTTGCCTTTAATTACAGAAATCTTAGATATCTTCTCACGTGAAATCTTTCTGCATAAGATGGTGTGTCTTGTTAATGGTTTAATGTCTACTGGTGTAAAAAAAAAAGAAACAAATAACAAAAACAACAACAACAAATAGGCTCTCATGCAACTCTGCACATGTATAATTAGTAGCCATCTTAGACTTTTTTCCCTTTTTTCCGTTTCTTTTTTCCCCAACTACAAGCAACAATACAAACCACGAAGTCCGGGTGTTTGCACGTATGTGAATGGATACTTATGTAAACATATTTTCATACAAACATACACGCACACACACACAGTCGGGTAAGCACATAAATGCAAAACAAGGCGGGAAAATATAGTACTCGAATACCGAAGGTAGAGTAGTATGCTTATTTATTAAAGTTGCAGAAACATAACAAAGCTATTACTCAGAGTTTCACGTCGGACAGTTGTGATCGAACGGGAACGGGAAACTCTGAGTAACAGTTTCGTGATGTTTTTGCAGCTTTAATAAAACGTGTATATATATATATATCAAGAAGACAGAAAATGAAGAAATATCGATAAACAACAATTGACTTACATCAATTATTATTTATTAATTCAATACAAATAGACTGCATCCCATCTAACAGCTGTTTCTGCCGTTGATATGCTAAAATATTTATCATATTTGCTAAAATGTTTTAGCATATCAACGGCAATACCATACAACATTGGAGGCAGAAATAGCAATTAGATGGGATGCAGTATATTTGTATTGAATTAATAAATAATAATTAATGCAAGTCATTTGCTTTCCATTCATATTTTTCCATTTTCTGTCCTCTTTAAATTTGGATTCTTAATAAACTCATGTTTATCCTTGTTTTTACCTATATTTTACGAGCATAATACACTTGCATTTGTATGCCCATACATATATAGTTCATTGATGAGAATCAGATATTTTCTATATACAATACACTTAGTAGTGCTCAAGAGGTTTAAACTTGAGCGGGCAGTGCAGTAACTAGTTAGGCAGGACACTATACAAAGCGTATTAAATATATGAAATACAAAACGTAAGAACACTCCCCTGCAGGCGGAGGCTCGTCTCATGCGACGATGAAATCAATCTACAAAGATTATTTCGGAATACTGGGCCCCCAGAAACAGCTGTTGGATTTGTAATACTTTTCTTCAACCCATTTAATTCTTGATATGATTTCTATTCTGTGTAAGTCGAATCTTTTTGTATGTACACATATATACAATTTCCCTATTTCACGTATTTAGCATACTCTGTACATTGACCTGCCTAACTCGTTTATCTTTGCATTTACTTCTATACATATGCGTTTGTGTGTGTGTGTGTGTACGCGCACGCGTGTGTGTGTCTATGTATATATATATATATTTACACATTCTGAAAGGCGGCGAGCTGGCAGAAACGTTAGCACGCCGGGCGAGATGCGTAGCCGTATTTCGTCTGTCGTTACGTTCCGAGTTCAAATTCCGCCGAGGTCGACTTTGCCTTTCATCTTTTCGGGGTCGATAAATTAAGTACCAGTTACGCACTGGGGTCGATGTAATCGACTTAATCCGTTTGCCTGTCCTTCTTTGTCCCCTCTGCGTTTAGCCCCTTGTGGGTAGTAAAGAAATATATATATATTTACACATACATATATATGTATATTTGTATTTGTGTGTTTGTGTGTGTATGTGTGTGTGAGTGTATATACACATACATATATAATATATATATATATGTGTGTGTGTTGATGTATATGTCAAAATGTGACCGCGTGTGTACCGTTGGCGATTTTTTCCTCCGTCTTCACTTCTTCGGATCTTTCCTTTTCCTATGTTTCTGACGAAGAGCTCCGCTCGAAACGTTAAACCCTCCTTCTTTCCTTCTTTCCTGAGCGTCCAAAAACACTATACTCGTTCCACGTCCTCGCGTTGTTGTGTTTTCTCTTTGTGTTCTCATGTTTGGATTATATATATATATATATATATATATATATATATCACGTGATCACGTGACCGACCAGACCATCAGATGTTGCGACACATCGCTGGTCACAATGCGTTCGCATTGTTTTAGCCATCGAACGACGCCACCCCGCTAGCTAAGCGAGCAGGCCTACAGAAGAAAGAGTGGGAGAAAGAGTCGTGAAAGAGTACAGCAGGGATCACCACACCCTGCCGGAGCCTCGTGGAGCGTTTATGTGTTTTCGCTCAATAAACACACACACCACCCGGTCTGGGAATCGAAACCGCGAGTCCGCTGCCCTAACCACTGGGCCAATGCGCCTCCACATATATATATATATATATATATATATATGTGTGTGTGTGTGTGTGTTGTGTGTGTATATATATATATGTGTGTGTGTAGATATATATATATATGTGTGATATTATTATATATATATATATATATATTCTATCTATATATATATGTAATAAAATGAACATATGCTAATATAAACATATATGTACGTACCTACCTCTAATGTACATATACACGCTATATGGTAACAGGACCCCAAAAGAGTCGAACACATAGAGAGACAAAAAACATAGACCACAAACCAAGGAACAAGACAAGCAAAAAAAGAGAGATACAACAATAAGCACAACGAAAAATCCCTTCTTCAGTCGTTAAGGTTTCATCTACTCTAATTTTCGAAGGATAAAGCGAGACGTATATTCGAAGGAAATTCCTTCCTGTGAAGCAAAAAATTAAAAAGATCTTTTCGCAAGGGGATAAAAAAAGCAAGACGGTAACGACAGTACAACATATAAACAGTAAAAAAATATATATAAACAGTGGGAAAATAAAAATAAACAGTGAGAGACAGGACAAGGAGAACAAGATAAGAAGGGCTGTTAACGCCAGACGAAAAAGTATTGGCAACGCTGGATTAAAGTGGACGACGAGAGAGAAAAAAAATTGTCGACCAGTAGCCTTAGAAGGCGGGCGAGAAAAGACAGATAGCAGTTACGACGGAAGTATCGTCGCAGATGGACGACGGGAATGGGGGAGGAGGAGCAAGAGGAAGAGAGAGAAGAAGGGGAATGGTGCGAGGAGACCATGAAGAATGGTGAAAGGGAGAGAGAGAATGAAGAATGAGAGAGAGAGGAAGAGACAAGTTTATATTATATATATATATATATTATCCGGAGTGTACATCATCATATACCCATCACGGCCGATCATACCAGTCGGTTTCATGCTAGTGTTACAGCGGAGTGTGTGTGTGTTTGTGTGTGTGTGTGTGTGTGTGTGTGTGTGTGTGTGTGTGTGTGTGTGTGTGTGTGTGTGCCGCTAAGATTTTGCTCGGTGTGCTTACGATTCTGAGCCATAGTAGAGAATAGAATAGATGCGAAAATTTTGAGAACGACATTTCCAAAGATATTTTAACTGTGAGTTTCAAATGTAGAAATTTCCTGATAATTAACTTTATGCATTTTATCGATATTTGACTGATGAAGCTGTAACTGGTATCAACAAGGTCTGAGAAGAAAGACGCGTGCTTTCAGATTTTTACCGACAACTATTGATGTGAAAAAAGGTGGAGAGTAAAGCCTTCATGTCTGTTGTCCGCCGACCCACAACCTTTCAAGATCATTAACTTCGATTAATATTGATCAATTTTTTTATAACGCTACATGGTCAATTATTGCATAAGAAGACGAGTAGAACCGATTGGATCGATTCTGGCATATTGACTTCTTAGTCTCAAGTTTGTAGCGTGGCGTAAGTTGTTCGCTTTCTGGTGAAACTGAGTCCGTGATCAAGGTTTGATTCCCTGTATAAGTAGTTTATACTGGAAGCGAATGGACATTAGACGAAATAAATTAAATAACCAGGCGCAGGAGTGGCTGTGTGGTAAGTAGCTTGCTTACCAACCACATGGTTCAGGGTTCAGTCCCACTGCGTGGCACCTTGGGCATGTGTCTTCTACCACAGCCTCGGGTCGACCAAAGCCTTGTGAGTGGATTTGGTAGACGGAAACTGAAAGAAGCTCGTCGTATATATATATATGTATGTGTTTGTGTGTGTTTGTGTGTCTGTGTTTGTCCCCCTAGCATTGCTTGACGACCGATGCTGGTGTGTTTATGTCCCCGTCACCTAGCGGTTCGGCAAAAGAGACCGATAGAATAAGTACTGGGCTTACAAAGAATAAGTCCCGGGGTCGAGTTGCTCGACTAAAGGCGGTGCTCCAGCATGGCCACAGTCAAATGACTGAAACAAGTAAAAGAGAAAGAAAGAGAGTTGGAGTTAATTCATTTCGTTTAATGCTCAAGGCATTAATAGGCGCAGGCATGGCTGTATGCTTAAGAAGCTCACTTTGTAACCACCTGATTTTGGGTTCAGTCTCACTGCATGGTAAGTCGGGCAAGTGGCTTCTACCATAACTCTGAGCTGTACAATGTTTGTGAGTGAATTTAGTCGACAGAAACTGTGTGGAAGCCCGTCGTATATATATGTATGTTTATGTCTGTGTGCCTTTGTGTTTGTATTTGTTCACTTCATTCATCATTTGGAAACCTGTATTTGTTACTTTTACATCCCCATACCTTAGCAGTTTAGTACAAGAGGTCGATTCAATATGTTCCAAATATAATTAGTGGGAGTGATTTATTCGACTAAACATTTCAAGGCAGTGCTCCAGCGTGACCGCGGTTCAATGACTAAAATAAGTAAACGTAAAAGTAAGTAAATAAATAGAAATAGGAATAGCATGAGCGTCACAACCCGCTTTCATTAAATTCTTGGTACCAATGGTACTATACATTACTGTGGATGAAAGTCAAAAGACTTCACTAATGCCCTCTGAGCAACATCATACTGTATCCAGTGTAAAAGTATTTAATCCTTCACCCCACAAATGGCTTAGTTGATTGGCTGTAGATAGGTGCAACTATGCAGCAAAATTCATCGCTATCAAATTAATATCTCTTTTACTCTCTTTTACTTGTTTCAGTCATTTGACTGCGGCCATGCTGGAGCACCACCTTTAGTCGAGCAAATCAACCCCGTGACTTATTCTTTGTAAGCCCAGTACTTATTCTATCAGTCTCTTTTGCAGAACCGCTAAGTGACGGGGACGTAAGCACACCAGCATCGGTTGTCAAGCAATGCTAGGAGGACAAACACAAACACACACACAGACACACACACCACATATATATATATATATATATATATATATATATATATATATATACACAGGCTTCTTTCAGTTTCCGTCTACCAAATCCACTCACAAGGCATTGGTCGGCCCGGGGCTATAGCAGAAGACACTTGCCCAAGATGCCACGCAATATGTTTCATTGCCTCGTAGTACTCAGGTTTGAATATCTCGTGGATACATGCTTGACTGGAATAGCCTTGGATCTTTGCTTCCTTTGGAATTTTGCGGCACCTTGTCATATGTTTCGCTACGGGATGGTCTTTCTCACATTGAAGTACTCTTCTAGAAGATTACGGTGGTCTTTGAAAAGCGGAGAAACTTTCTAAGTGAGATCCATTTAATACATTTTTTTATAGGGTAGGCAGATAACTAATGGGATACGAATTGTTCATTTGTAAATTATACATATGGTCACTGAAGCGTGTAAAAGAGTAAAAGAGTAAAAGAGTAAAAGAGTAAAAGAGTAAAAGAAAGTCTCTCTCACTCCCATTTACTGCTCTTCAGTCCTTGACGTCAACTCAGTATAAATTTCAGTAAATTCTCAATTACTCACATAAAACAGATGTATGTCAAATTTTAGTCACAATTAAAAAAGAGCATTTGTACCAACATCCTAAAATTTTAGCTTCCTCTGTACATGTACATTCCTTTTATTAAAAAAACAAACCATTTGCATAATATCTTCAGACAAGGTGTATATAGGCGCTGGAGTGGCTGTGTGGTAAAAAGCTTGTTTCCCAACCACACGGTTCCGGGTTGGTTCAGTCCCACTGCGTGGTACTTCGGGAAAATGTCTTCTGCTATAGCCTCGGGCCGACCAAAGAATTCCGTCGTATATATATGTGTGTGTGTGTGTGGTGTGTGTGTGTGTGTGTGTGTGTATTTGTGTGTCTGTGTTTGTCGCCCCACCATCGCTCGACAAAAAAGTTATAGTATCCTTCCAGAGGAATATGGTAGCAAAATTGTTCAGATCAGGCATGGGAAACCTTTTACGATAAGTGGGCCGCATAAGACATAATTCATCATCTGGCAGGCTGCACTATTAAAAATGTCAAGGTAATTTTCTCTTTGGTGTGTTATTCAGAGAGTCTTGCGGGCGGCAGCTTGTCCATGACAGGTTTAAATCATCTCAAAACTGGGCGTGGTGAGCAGGAACTTAAAACAAAAAAAAACAATGGGAATGCTTCTAACGTAGACTTGGTTTTTGGTACGTTTTCAGTGAAAGGGAAAGAAAGAAAGAGAGAGATAGAGGGGGTGGAGGAAGACAGACAGAGACTTAAATACTGATTGATGCTATCCTTGTTTACAGCCAACCGACGTCCCTTGACAAATATACACCCTGACTGACCGACCGATAACCAAACAGCAGACGCTTCTTGCTGCCTTTATGTTGGTAAACCTAAAGGTAATGATGCATGTGTGCGTATACATTTCCTTGTATGTGTGATGGTGTGTTTGTGTGTGTGTATGTGTGTCCGTCTGCGAGTGTACGTGTGCTTGTGATAAGCCGGTTGCTATGGTTGCTCAGCCTTTTTTCTAGTAGGCACGCACGCACGTGTATAAGTATGAAGGGGTTTACGTACATAAAAAGCAAGCTAAGTTTGCTCGCACGCGTTTTCGTTTTAAGTTAGCTTGTTACGTGCGTGTCATGCATGCGTGCGTGCGTGGGTGCATGCGTACGCACGCTTGTCTGCGAGCGTAAGCGTGTGTTCAAGAATTTTGAATGTATGTATGTATGTATGCATGTATGTATGTATGTATGTATGTACGTATGTATATATGTATGTATGTATGTATGTTTGTATGTATGTATGTACGTACGTACGTACGTATGTATGTATGTGTATGTATGTATGTATGTATGTATGTATGTATGCATGTGTATGTATGTATGTATGTATGTACGTACGTACGTACGTATGTATATATGTGTATGTATGTATGTATGTATGTATGTACGTATGTTTGTATGTATGTATGTACGTACGTACGTATGTATGTATGTATGTATGTATGTATGTATGTATGTATGTATGTATGTATGTATGTTTGTATGTATGTATGTACGTACGTACATACGTACGTATGTATGTATGTATGTATGTATGTATGTATGTATGTATGTATGTATGTATGTATGTTGGTATGTGTGTGTACGTATGTATGTATCAATGTATGTACGTATGCATGCATGTATGTCTGTATGCACGAATGTACGTAGGTATGTCATTATTGAGTTTTATTTCAAATTCCCTTGCCTATTGGCAAGAGAAAACGTTGGTTTCTAAACTACATCTGAGACCTCATCATTGGAATTTCAACAACATCAACAGAGTATTTTTGCATATATATGGGCATATATGCAGTGTTTGAAGTCAGTGCATGAGCAAATTTGTATGTCTTGTTTTATGTATGCATTCTCATGCATAGAGTTGCATGTCTGGACATGTATGTATGTATGTGTGTATATGTGCATGTATGTGTGTATGTATGCATGTATTTACGTAAGCTTGTTAGTTAGTTAGTTAATTTGGCTCAAAAGCAAATAGCAAGGCCATGTAGGGGGACATGGAGTTAAGTACAGGGTGGTGTTCATGTAAAGAGTTCAGGCCACTTGAGGTCCAGGGAGGCTTTGAACAAAGCGGTCGTCGGCATCTTCACCATCTCGTCTGGCAGCTTGTTCCATGGATCCGCAACCCGGACGGAGAAAGTTCCTCTCCTTCGATTGAGATGAAATCGTCGCAGGTAGAGCTTTTCGGAATGACCCCGCAGCCGACGCTCTGGAACAGGAGTGAAGAACAGCTCTTTCGAGAGGTTACACTTTCCTCTTATGATGTTGTGGGCGAGAATGAGATCACTACGGCGGCGGCGTTTTTCAAGAGAATAAGGTCGAGCGTCCTCAGCCTTTCTTCGTAGGACAAATTTTTGAGACCATGAACCATGCGGGTAGCCAGCTTCTGGACTCTTTCGAGATGCTGTATGTCTTTGAGGAGATAAGGAGAAGAGGCTTGAATCCCATACTCCAATATGGGTCTCACCAGCGTGACATAGAGTGGTAGGAATATGGCTGCTGTGAGCATTCCGAATGACCGTCGAATCAAGAACAGAATTCCGCGTGCTTTGTTGGCAGCATGGACGCACTGGGCCGAAGGCGAAAAGGAGGAATCCACCAAGATACCTAGGTCCTTTACCTGATCGGTCCTCTCCAGCAGCAGACGACCCGGCTCGAAATCAAGTTGAGTTCAAAGAGTAGAGCCGACAGGCAGATGACAGCACTTTGACACGTTCAGACACAGGTCCCAATCGTTAGACCACTTCCAAATTTGGTGGAGGCATCGACGAAGATCCTCTATATTACCGCGAGGGGCGACCAGTTTGATATCGTCGGCAAATAGAAGGGTGGTGTTGCGTGAGGTCGTCGGGCAAGTCATTATGAAGACTAAGAACAACAAGGGCCCAAGCACTGAACCTTGAGGCACGCCACTGCTCGCACTGGAGACGTCGGACCGCGAACCATTAACTTGGACTTGGAAGGAGCGATCTGAGAGGAAGGCACCAACCCATCGTACAATATCCGGATGGAAACTATATGCTTGAAGCTTGACAAGTAATAGGCGGGGTTTACCGAGTCAAAAGCCTTGGCAAAGTCCAGTAAAACGATGTCCACAGCATCACTATCATCGAGGATGCGCGTCACCAATTCTTCCATTACTAGTAAGTTGGTCAAGCATGATCTCTTCGACGAAGCCGTGTTGGGAATCAGAGATAGAGGCTGTGTTTAGGAGGTGGAGCATCACACTTTTCTTAAGGATGGTTTCGAACATCTTGCTGATTATTGATGTAAGGGAAACCGGTCGGTAGTTAAGCGGGTCTTCGCGGCTCCCTTTCTTGAAAATTGAGCAGATTATCGCTGTTCTCCAGTCTGCAGGTATAACACCCGTCGCCAATGACATATTGAATAGTCGTGTTAAGGGCTCGCAGATGACCGGAGCCAACGCTTTGATAACCCGTGGGTGTATGCCGTCAGGGCCGTGACCCTTGTTGACATCGAGGCCTTGAATAACACGTTTGACTTCGTCCCGCGTGATGACCAATCGAAGCATTGGAGGTACCGATCTATCAAATGGAGGGGGTTCACGACCATCATCTTGTTTGAAAATAGTTGAAAAAGCTCGGCAAATAATTGGCTCTGTTGATAGGGTCCTCAATCGATAACGTCTTGTTGAGTCTACCAACGTTGCATCTGGTTGTTCAGCGGGAATTCCGCTGGACATGGGCAAAGAAGGTTTTTGGATTGCTACTGGCATTGCCGCGATTTTGAATTCATAACTGAAGCGTTCTTTCTTTTCGATTTTCACGGCTCGGTCTCGTTGAGTTTTGTACACCTCAAAAGCTGCAGTCGAATCCAGATTTTTGAATTCAGCCCAAGCAATATCTCTGAGTCGACGTTCTCGTTTAACCCTCTTCGTCACCCAGGGCTTGTATTTCTTCCTCTTGGGAAGCCCAACGGGAACTGCCTGGTCAGTCAAACAGATTACATATGCTTTCAGGGATGACCATAGTTCGTCAACTGAGGACAACGTCATCAGGGATCGCCAGTCCAGAAGCGCGGAAGCCTCGGTTAGAATTTCAAGATTAATTGCAGAGAAGACTCTACGTGGCAGCGAAGTAGTCGCGGGCGCAGAAAAGGTTGTGTGCATGACGAACTTCAGGACCGCATGATCACTCTTGGCAAGAGGGGCGCACACAGATACGTCTGACACTGATCTTGAATAGCGGGAGAATACCAGATCTAGCATAGATGGCTGCTGCCCAGACCGATGCCTTGTCGGATATTCAACATGTTGCGATAGAAAACAATCTTCAGCCACGTCAAGAAGGGCCTGGCCGAACCGGGAAGATGTTGTACAAATTGATGCGGGCCAATCGATCGTGGGAGCGTTGAAGTCTCCTAGTACCAAACAGTCATGCGAAGCTGAAACGAATCTTATCGCTTCGAGTAAATGAGCATCGTCCTGGGGGTCGGCAAGAGGCGGCCTGTAGACAGCCAACACGGGCAGGCAAAACTCAGATAGGCTGAGCATTAGTGGGTAGAATACCGCTGGATGGTTTGTGCTCAGCCTTAACATACACAGCAACACCTCCACCTCGCCTTTTTCCTCTGTCACATCTGAAAAGGACGTAGCCCTGCAGGTGGATTTCTGAGTCCTTTACTGCTGGTAGGGTATGAAACCAAGTTGGCAGTGTCATTGATCTAATCAGATCGAAAGAGGACACAAATGACGGGGTGGTTAATAGTTCTTGACCCTAGATGGAACGCGCGCCGATTAGGAAAACTTGATCGGCACTGCGTTCCATTTAGAGTCAAGAGTCGGATCTTTCAACGGCCCAGCCCCACTGAACTAAGTGATAAATAGATGCAAACAATGAAAGCATAGTGAATTTAGTTGACGGTGCCAGCGTCAAAGTACAAAGCCGTCAGCCACCACTACTACCACCACTAACGCCACCATCACCACATTAATGCAAACTGGGAAATCTGTATGTTACCTCATATGATTCGATAGTGATGAAATAAAAATTTATATATTAAAATTTAATGGTCCATTTTGCATGGCGTATTAAAAAATTGTGTATTATTTCAAAGTTTGAAAATTTAGAGAAAAATATACATAAAAACATTAAACAGCCACATATTGATGTGGTAATTAAATTTACTTCCTCTTTTACTCTTTTACTTGTTTCAGTCATTTGACTGTGGCCATGCTGGAGCAAATCGACCCCAGGACTTATTCTTTGTAAGTCTAGTACTTATTCTATCGGTTTTTTGCCGAACCGCTATGTTACGAGGACGTAAACACACCAGCATCGGTTGTCAAGCGATGTTGGAGGGACAAACACAGGCATACAAACATACACACACGCACGCACACACACACAACACACACACACACACACACACACACACCACACACACACACACACAACACATATATATAATATATATATATATATATATATATATACATATTTACGACGGGCTTCTTTCAGTTTCCGTCTACCAAATCCACTCACAAGGCTTTGGTCGACCCGAGGCTATAGTAGAAGACACTTGCCCAAGGTGCCACGCAGTGAGACTGAACCCGGAACCATGTGGTTGGTAAGCAAGCTACTTACCATACAGCCATTCCTACGCCTATGTTAGTGTAGTTACAACTTTTATCTCTTATTGAAACATTACAGCTAGCTACTATGCTTGTTGCAAATCGGTAACCGATAGTCGCTTTGTTTTCTAACTATTGCTTACTGTAGAAGACTCTGGTCATCTCTCCAGCAACTGGATGTTCGCGACTGAGGATGGACAAACTAGCTCGAAACCGAGTCGGTCGTGCGATCCCATCGTCTGTTGGAAGGTAGTAGGAGTTCGCTCTCCTGCTTCCAATATATACAGGGTGCTGGCTGCACCTATAACCATCTGACAGAAGAACTTTCTGGGCTTAAAAATAGTTGTAAGGTTGACAGCCATATTGATGTGGTGATCAACTTTACTAGTTAGTATAGTTACCACGCTTATTGTAATTTTACAACTAACTAATTTGCTAGTATTTATTGTATATCTTGTCTTCTTAATCGTATGAGGGTTTAGCAATTATGAAAGCGAATTTTATTGATTATACATGTGTAACAACAATGAATAACATGTCTTATCAATCATACGTAAGAATAACAATTATGAATAACATGAGCTTCAATCATACGTGTGAGTAACGATTACGAATAACGTGATTTATCAATAATATTAGTGAATAGCGATTATATATAACGTTTTTGTTATTTTTCGTGAATCATTTTTGGGTATAATGACTATGAATAATGTACTGTATCAGTCATACTGGTAAATAACAATAACAATAGTGCATCACCGGTTTTTGCCTTATTTCTAAAAACAAGTTGTAAAAGCCTCACTGAAAAAAATCTAAAAACTTCTGGAATGCACCTCGTACGCGCGCGCGCTGTATATATATATACTCTTTTGTTTCAGTCATTTGACTGCGACCATGCTGGAGCACCGCCTTTAGTCGAGCAAATCGACCCCAGGACTTATTCTTTGTAAGCCTAGTACTTATTCTATCGGTCTCTTTTGCCGAACTGCTAAGTTACGGCGACGTAAACACACCAACATCGGTTGTCAAGCGACACAGACACACAAACATATGCACACACATATATATATATACATATATACGACGGGCTTCTTTCAGTTTCCGTCTATCAAATCCACTCACAAGGCTTTGGTCGGCCCGAGGCTATAGTAGAAGACACTTGCCCAAGGTGCCACGCAGTGAGACTGAACCCGGAACTATGTGGTTGGTAAACAAGCTACTTACCACACAGTCACTCCTGCGCCTAACATATATATTTTTATTTATATATTCATAAATGCATATATATATATGTGTGTGTGTGTGTGTGTGTGCGCGCGTATGTGTGTGTATGTATGCATGTATGTATGTAGTATATACGTGCATTAAGTGTATATCTTATACGTATATCCGGTGTAAAACGGTGAGGCGAATTGTAGCAGAAGAGGACTTGGCAATTCGAAAAGCAGGGTCTGACAAAATAATTACAGAGTTCGATATATTTGGCCAAATGGGGGCAATGTGCTTTGAGTGAAAGCAGCAAACGATTAATGGAACATAGGGCATGTTTATTGATGTACTATATTAAAGAAGTGTGTGTATGTATATATATATATATATATATATATATATATATATATATATAATATACATATATACGTGTATATGTATATATGGGTGATGTATGTTTATTGCTTATCGTCATTGTTTTTATATATCATATAACTCAGCCAGCATAAGACATGAATAGAAGTGGATTGCGTATTTAATATCCTGATAAATTGCTCTTAGTAGTCATGATATAAAAATAATGTACTTGCTAGCTGCTATAGTTTAATGTTGTTATCACAGTAGATAGTTAAACTATCAATCAAGCAAATAAACGTGAGAATGAAAAGTTGGCCTATTTTGTGAGATAGTTGGAGGCTTGTGGTGCACATAACCTCCACGCAAACTGTAAGCCGTAAAAAATTACATTTCATCTAGAATTGTATATATATATATATATGTATACTCTTTACTCTTTTACTCTTTTACTTGTTTCAGACATTTGACTGCGGCCATGCTGGAGCACCGCCTTCAGTCGAACAAATCGACCCCGGGACTTATTCTTTGTAAGCCCAGTACTTATTCTATCGGTCTCTTTTGCCGAACCGCTAAGTAACGGGGACGTAAACACACCAGCATCGGTTGTCAAGCAATGCTAGGGGGACAAACAC
This sequence comes from Octopus sinensis, assembly GCF_006345805.1. Classification (NCBI taxonomy): domain Eukaryota; kingdom Metazoa; phylum Mollusca; class Cephalopoda; order Octopoda; family Octopodidae; genus Octopus; species Octopus sinensis. Next base: position 5,417,226 of record NC_043000.1, read on the forward strand.
AGACACACAAACATATACACACACATATATATGTATACATATATACGACAGGCTTCTTTCAGTTTCCGTCTACCAAATCCACTCACAAGGCATTGGTCGGCCCGGGGCTATAGCAGAAGACACTTGCCCAAGATGCCACGCAGTGGGACTGAACCCGGAACCATATGTATATATGCATATGTTTTATTTATTTTTTAAACAACATGAAATACGAAGACAAACTTGGGTATGCGAACATCGAGAGAAACAAATTGAAAAGAAGACAAGTAACATAAAAAACGACCCTTCATCAGTTGTCGGCTGTCCATCTACTCTTCAGACGGCCGACAACTGATGAAGGGTCGTTCTTTATGTTATTTGTCTTGTTTTCAATTTGTTTCTCTCGTTCGTGTATCCTGGTTTGTTTTCGTATTTCATATTGTTTACGTTTTGTTACATCCTGTACCCATATATGCTATATATATATATATATATATATATATATATATATATATATATATACTTTATTTAAAGCAGCAGAAAATTCAAGGTTTCGTTGAATTTTCTGCTGCTTTAAATAAAGCATATTACTCTACCACTGGTATTTGAGTACTTTTTTCCACCTTGTTTCACATGTTTCACATTTATATGTTTACTCCGGTATATATATATATAATATATATATATATATATATATATTATATACTGCTGCTGCTCTCGTGATCACTTCGGGGCGATTTCGTCCCGCCTAATCCTGAAATATATAGTGTTTGTTTTTTCAACACAAAACGTCTTTAAAGGGATTTCTTTACAACGGCATCTGGCTTTCCAACGATATACGTACGTTAAGTCTGTTATATAGCGACGAAACATTTTATCCTGAGTCGCTTCTATTGCGTGTTTCGAATTTTATTCAATTTTAGCGGCGTCATGAAAAGTCGGCATCGTCTCTATTGAGGCCAAAGCTAGTAGAAGAGAATTTCTTGTTAAGTAAATCCAGAAGGAAAATAAATCAACAAGGTCACACACATCAGCTAAGTCGATGGAATCGTCCTGGCGATGTATTGGCAATGACGAGACGATGTTTTAGCAATATCGAGAGGTTCCAACGATGACACACTCGACAGGTTTAGAAAGAACCTCACACACACCATGAATTCTATTGGTCTAA
>NC_043000.1:5423375-5425875 GCF_006345805.1 Octopus sinensis
CCATGCATACATACATACACACATAAATACGTAGGTATACGCAGACATATACATACACACAGACATGTACATAATTTCATTAAGCAGTGGATCGACAATCGCTGGCACCAACATGTGACCCCCACCCCACAACATAGGTACATATATATATATACGTACATATTCGCATACGTACATACACACTCAGACATGCATACACACACATATATATGCAACCATAGATAAATACATATATATACACATATATACACACATATACACACATATGTTGCTGTTGTAGTTGTCAGCTATCATTCCATCGCTTGATGAAAGTATACACACACATATACATACACATATACATACACACACATATACATACACATATACATACACACACATATACATACACATATACATACACACACATATACATACACACACATATACATACACACACATTACATACACACACATATACATACACACACATACATACACACACATGCACACGGGCTCACGACTAGATGGATAGATAGATAGATAGAGAGAGAGAGAGAGAGAGAGGGGGGGGATAGATAGATAGATTGATATATAGATAGATAGATAGATAGATAGATAGATAGAGAGAGAGAGAGGAGAGAGAGAGAGGGGGATAGATAGATAGAGAGAGAGAGAGAGAGAGAGGGGGATATATTATAGATAGATAGATATATAGATAGATAGATAGATAGATAGATAGATAGAGAGAGAGAGAGAGAGAGGGGGATAGATAGATAGATAGATATATAGATAGATAGATAGATAGATAGATAGATAGATAGATAGATAGATAATGTGTTTATGTGTGCGTGTGCGTGTGCGTGTGTGCGTGCGTGTATATGCGAGAAGAGAAGAAAAGAGAGAGAGAGAGAGAGATTGAGTTATTTGAGAAATGGAGAAGTACAACGTGTAGCGTGGGGGGAGGGGAAGGTGTTAGAAGAAGGCAAACGAGTGTGTGGGAGTGGGAGAGTAAAAGAGACGAGAACTCGTAATGGGAACGTTGCCAGCTGACAGACGCCTGATGCTACACGTGCCAGCTTGGAGGCAAGGTGAGAGAGTGTGTGTGAGGAGTATGTGTGGATGGTGAGCGTGAGAGGGAGTAGGAGGGAACGATTAGGACAGACGTATAGAGGGATACAACGAGGGAGGGAGAGAGAGAGAGGTGGTGAAGGTAAAGGGTAGAGTTTGATAGGAGATAGGGATAGAGGGGAAAATGGAGTCTTTGCTGAAGGGGAGGGAGTGCGCGCGCTGCGGTGGAAAGTGGTAAGCGGTGCGGTGAGACGTAAGCGAGGCACGGACGAAGGCGCGTGCGTGCATCCGGGCGCGTGCGCTTAAGTGTGCGCACACGCACGATCGGCGTCCATACGGTTCTGCGTGAAATGCGCGGGCGCGCGTGTCTGTGAGCGTGTGCGTGTGTGCTTGCATGTGTTGTACGCGTGCGTGTGTGTGTGTGTGTGTGTGTGTGTGTTTGCGTCTTTATATTTCGTTCTACGCTTCCGTTCGAATGTTTGTATACTTGAGAATGCTTGCACATAACGTACACATTCTCCTACACACACACACACGTGCGCGCGCATACACACACATACATATATGTATGTATACTTGTATACATATACATACAAAGATATCTATCTATCTATCTATATATCTATATATATATATATATATATATATATAATCTTTTTTTTACTCTTTTACTTGTTTCAGTCATGTGACTGTGGCCATGCTGGAGCACCACCTTTAGTCGAGCAAATCGACCCCAGGACTTATTCTTTGTAAGCCTAGTACTTATTATATCGGTCTCTTTTGCCAAACCACTAAGTTACAGGGACGCAAACACATCAGCATCGGTTGTCAAGCAATGTTGGGGTGGGGGTGGGGTGGACAAACACAGACACACACACACACACACCACATATATACATACATATATACGACGGGCTTCTTTCAGTTTCCGTCTACCAAATCCACTCACAAGGCTATGGTCGGCCCGGGGCTATAGCAGAAGACACTTGCCTAAGGTGCTACGCAGTGGGACTGAACCCACATACCTATACAATCTATATACCATACGTGAAGGCGCGTGGCTAAGTGGTTAGGGTATTTGGTCCAAGAGCGTAAGGTCGTGATATCGAATCCCATCGGCAAATTGTGTCCTTAAGCAAGAAACTATTTAACCTTCCTTCAATCCACTCAGCTGATAGGAATGAGTTGTACTTTTATTTCAAAGAGGTCAGCCTTGTCTCATTCTGTGAATCTCCATGGGAACTACTTTAAGGGTATGCATGTCTGTGAAGTACTCAACCATTTCTTGCACATTAATTTCATGAGCAGGTTGTTCTGTTGACCGAATCAACTGGAACGTCGTCGTAACCGACGGAATGCCAGTTTTTAAATCTGTGTGTGTGTGTGGTGTGTGTGTGTGTGTGTAAAAGTCCTTAGTTTAAACAGAGACACCCGTCATCTCAAAGACATG
>NC_043000.1:5430875-5433375 GCF_006345805.1 Octopus sinensis
GCAGCTACCCTCATCTGCACCTCCTGCTGCAAAGTTGGTTCATCTGGGACACCTGACAGGAAGAGGCCCAGCTTTATTTTGAAGACACCTACATCCACCCCATGCAGGTCTCTCAGGACCTTCGGGAGGATATTGAAGAGCTGTGGACCTCTGAAGGCTAGGCTATTGCAGTATCTTGTCCTACATCTTGATGGCAAATTTGGAGTCATTGGCACTATGCAATGGCGCCCAGTTCTAGTATTATAGTATTATAGTATTATAGTCTACAAAATATGGACGACCAGGAAGATTATAAAAGAAGTCTGTCACCTATATTTTAATGATTCAAACATTATCAACCATCGTCAATATCTTTTACGTAGAAAAAAAAAATAGTTAAAACTTAGGAAATATCTAAAGGTAAGATTATTTTAATTCGGTCCTTCGTTGCTGAACAGAATTATTGAAGTTTGTTACAAATAGCCAGTTCGTTGCAGACGACGAATCTCCCAGGCTCGTGTAATAAATATAACGAATGCCAAGTCCAAACATTGACAGGGTAATGTAAGCATGGAAAACGTGAGTGGGAGGGAAATGGGTGTGAAATTCAACAGAATGAGCTCCACCAAAGACACTTGATAAGAAGGTGTTAAACATTTACACAGAGCGTAAATGACTGAAACAAGGAAGAGACAAAACATATATGCGCACGCGCGTACACAGACACAAATAAGGTGTTGCTGAAAAGTAACTAGAAGAACCCCGGTCACAGAGGACAAAGCCAGATTTCAGCTAAAGTCATGGCTGAGACTGGAAATTTTCCGCGAAAGAGTTGGCAACATCATCCACAATATTCTGGACATGAGAAAGCTTTCTGCAAAATGGATGCTGAAATGCTTGAACGCAGATCAGAAGCACATCAGTGTGATGACATCAAAGGCGATATTTTGCCGGTTTGCAGCGGGAGAAGCTGTTTTTATGGCTTGTTTAGTCACTGTGGATGAAACTCCGCTTCATCATTATGATCCCCAGCAATCAATGGAGTGGTCCCACAGTGGTTCACCGCGTCCCAAGAAATTTCGAACCTAGAAGTCAGCTGGAACGGTTCTGGATTCAGTGTTCTGGGACAAAGACAGAGAACACCTCATAAAATACCTGCCAAAGGATCGCACCATCAACACGAAATACTACATGTCTCTGATGGACGAACTGCATAAAGCTTTGAAGCAGAAACGCTGTAGAAAGCTGAGCCGTGGTCGCTGCTGTTGCAAGAAAATGCACCGACAAATACAACACATGAAACTGTACGGAAAATGCGCGACTTTGGCTTCGAATTGGTAGACTACCCACATTGCTCTCCTAAATTGGCCCCCTCCGACACTCACCTCTTTCCACAGCTGAAGAAATATCACACAGGAACGAAATTTCACTCTGATTCGGAAGTGATCGCTGATACAAGGCCTGAATGGAGGTCCAGCCTTCCGAGTTCTTTTTACAGTACTTAGAAAACTGAAGGACCGCTGCAATTAGTGAGTGAATCTGAGAGGAGAATATGTTGAGTAAAATCATAATTAACTGATCTTTTACCCAAAACCAGGAACCTTTCAGCACTCACTCTTGTGTGGGTGTGTGTGTGTGTGTGTGTGTGTGTACACGCGCATGTGTGTTTATGTGTGTGTGTGTTATTTTGTAAATAACTGGGGGTACTGAGGGAAATGAAAACTAGTCGCTATCAAGGAAGAAATCTATATAAAATCCCTTGCATATCTGAGTGCCTGATAAATTGATTGTTTGTCCATGCGTTTAATACGTATGTGGCTTTAAGGCGGGTAGCTGGCAGAATCATTATGGTGTCGGACAAAAATCCTTAGCGGTATTTCTTCCGACTTTACGTTGAGTTTAGATATCGCTGGGGTCGACTTTGCCTTTCATCCTTACGAGTTCGATAAAATAAGTGCCAGTTGAGCACTGAGGTCGATGTAATCGACTTAGTCCCCGCTGTATCGTTTCTAGATTCAGTTGTCACTAGTTAAAGTCAGAAAACTACCCATCAGATTTAATCATTTTTAAGAGACAGCATTTCTACTGCTCTCGTATTTGTTTCTATAAAATTTGAAAGCATACATACTATTTACTTCCCGCTTTATTTTTCTCTTTCCAGCGCAAATCGATCCTTGAATATCTAGCAATATTAAACTGGCAATGAACCTTTCCGTCGTTACGAAAGTTGCCGTGGCGTATGTGTGAGGAAGAATGGCGGCTTAAGCCATCATGTCGTAAAAGCTTCAGAAGCTGAAAAACTCTTCCAATCCCCTTTTTGATGAAAGCACCACATTTCATCATGATTCTAACTGGAGATATCCACAAAGCTATTCTTAAAGAGAGCCTATACAATAAGCCCACTCATGTCTACCCCTAAAAAAAAATCTCTATTGAAGAAGCGATCCCTCAACAACAGAACCTTATGCACACCAGTCAGCGAATCCATTTGCAACACGATTATCGATATGTAAATTTACAT
>NC_043000.1:5440875-5442919 GCF_006345805.1 Octopus sinensis
ATATATATATATATATATATATTATATATATATATATATGTGTGTGTAAATATGCCATTTGAATATGGCTAACCCCTAAGAGTGGATGCTACAGTAGTTTTTAGCCCCAGGAAGACATCTCCTCCAGCTGGCTATAGACACACTTTCTGTGTCCTATCGGTATTTGCAAAGGGAAGCCACCCATCCCGTCTTCAACTTATGATACACACGGACACGAGTTTCAAGGTATATATATATATACATACACACATGCCTGCGTACACATACACGCACACGCACATGCTCACACACACATACTCACGCGCGCATGCAAGCGTTTTTGTGTGAAGTTCTATATTACTAGAAATTATTTTAAAATTCAACTTAAGAATAAATGAACTGGAAAATTGGCGAGAAAAGTGATGAGTGATGCAAGCTTGACACCAAACCTGACTATTTACGTTAGGCTATTGTCTGTTACAAAAGTAGTTATGTACACAGTTATGTCGAGCTCTGCTTCAAATGAATACTTTACTTTAACAATCAATACATCGGTAGAACTTCTTACTGCATGACTAGTTTAATGAATTAATGAGCATGCACACAGCAATGTGTGTACATATGCGTGTTACTCTCTCTCTCTCTCTCTCTCTCTCTCTCTCTCTCTTTCTATCTATCTATATCTATCTATCTACCTATCTATCTATCTACCTATCTATATCTATCTATCTACCTATCTATCTATCTACCTATCTATATCTATCTATCTATCTACCTATCTATCTATCTACCTATCTATATCTATCTATCTATCTATCTATCTATCTATCTATCTATCTATCTATCTACCTATCTATATCTATCTATCTACCTATCTATCTATCTACCTATCTATATCTATCTATCTATCTATCTATCTATCTATCTATCTATCTATCTACCTATCTATCTATCTATCTATCTATCTATCTATTTATCTACCTATCTATCAATCTATCTATCTATCTATCTATCTATCTATCTATCTATCTATCTATTTATCTACCTATCTATCAATCTATCTATCTATCTATATATATATAAAAATATATATAAATATACAGAGAGAGAGACAGAGAGAGAAAGAAAAAGAAAACTTCATACACAAGAGCATGGAAGTTTGCACAGTTACGGACTCACATACGCACATACACATAAATAGAGAGATAGATAGATAGAGGTATATATGCGAACATATATATATATATACATACATACATACATATATATATAAATAGCCACATGCATTCATGCAATATATTCTTTTATTTCTTTTATTCTTTTCTATATATATATATATATATATATATATATATATATATATATTATATATATACACATATTTATATACATATATATATATATACTTTATATATATATCGATATATATAATATATATATATATATATATATATATATAGAACACACATATACACACAGACGTGCGCGCATAAATACATACACACAAGCTTACACACGTACATACATATTCACACACAAGTTTTTCGTACACTATATAACCATATTTATATGCTGGTAAAATATCTCTGTTGATTTTTCTTACATTATAATTATTTGGAAACATTATAATTATGGGTTTTGAATTCTTTGATAAGAATTTTGTTTGAAAGTATCTCAGGTATGTGCACGCATGTGATTAAATAGAGAGTGCGTTTGCGCGTGTGTATTTGTATGTATGTGCTGTCAACATACAAGCGTGTGTAAATAATCATTGCGTTTGTAACGACGCGTACAGAATGACCACTTTTAAAATTACACATCTGATAGAAAATATGTATACGTGTTACATGCGTATACGTGTTCCCATGTATGAATATGTTTTTATTCTTTGAAATGTTCCTGTAACGAGGTGGGTTGGTTTCCAACTGAGAAATTTCAGTAATTTAGATTACATCAATAGCAAAGTGTACCGCGTTGAATTTTAAAGAATACTTCTATGTGTTTATCGTTCCATTTATGTATGGACTTTTTAGAATATATACTTAAATGGTCGCTTTTCTATTAC
>NC_043000.1:5443019-5458019 GCF_006345805.1 Octopus sinensis
TGTGTGTATAATATTGTAAGCAAAGACTTTCGTGTCGCTCTTTCTCCGTACTTATCAAGCCTCCGGGTTTGTTTACAAATATTTATAGTAGTACTAGACAGTTACGCACCTCTACATAAAATTGACTGAAATTTATGAGTGACTGTCTGGTTCAATCTGATGCGCATGGAGCTATGTTAGCGTTGATATGTGGGTTCGAATCTAGCCTGGGTAAGCTTATCATTTTCAGTCAAGTGTTTAGATAATGCCGCTTTAATCAGGGTATAAATATTCTTATGATGATATATTATATATAGTTTATATGTTATACATACATATATATATATATATATATATATATATATATATATATATATATTATATATATATGTGTGTGTGTGTATAAAGCTTGTGTATGCATGTCTAGGTGAATAGATTCGGATTTCTGCATAATTATGGATGTGCATGTATGGTCGTACCTATACATATCATGTGTGAATAAGTATACCTTGGTTAATATGTATATATATACTGTATGTTTGTATATATCTTACTGTCTATAACACATAATGTAGGCCACATTCTTTAATGTTTCACATATTTTCACAGTTCAATTAATTGCTTGTGCTTTTTACGTTTTTTATTATTAATCGTATTCTAGCCAGTTTTATTAGACACACCTTCTCGAGATTGGTATATAAGCAGTTAAGTATATAACCAGGTTTATGTTTAATAGAAATAGCGATTAGCTTGAAGTCTTGGATTTTGCTGGATAAAACTATTTAGTAATTAATGTAAAAACAAATTACGAACTTTTTGCGTACGTCATCTGCATTTAAATTATCTTAATTCTTAAATTTAGTTAATAAAGCTTAATCTCCGTCAATAGATTTTTTACGTTACTTCCCTTAACTCAAGTCTGTTTAATATCACGCAATACCCTGATGGCCTAAAAAACCTGGAAATCCTTTCTCTTTATGTACTAAAAAAACCCCCTTCTATTGTCAACTTATCACATGTCTGCTTACTATGCTTCGATAATATAAAAACACGGCCATTGCTCTCAGATCTGGCTAACAAAAATCAGACTTTCACATACACTTGAGACATAAATTATTTCAATTAATTCTTAATTTCATGAAAATATCTTCCGTTTACCTTCTGAGTCGCAAACGACCGCGAAGAGTTTTTAGGTTTCTTATACAAGCTGATGGGTAACTTTCGATTTATTAGGAAGAATCCTGAGAATGTCAATTAGTGCGTCTGCATCTGTTTCATTTTCCAACGGTCCAATTAAACAAACAGTCACTTACATACAAATTCAATCAGTGACAGTACACTAGCATATTGTACAACATCCAGTGACGAACAACGTGCGAAAATTTGAAATATACTTATTGAATTATAACCGAATACTGCCAACAATAAACTGTATTACTTTAACAGAATATACAAATCACTGTTAGCCTAGCTTTCATTTGCAATGCCAATGTGTATGCATATATATATATATATATATATATATATATATATATAGATAGATGATAGATAGATAGATAGATAGATAGATAGATAGATAGATAGATAGATAGATAGAAAGATAGATAGATAGGGAGAGAGATTAGATGTATATATATAATATATATATATATACATATATATATATACATATATATTAATATATATATACATATATTATATATATATATATATATATATATGACAGAGAGAGAGAGAGAGAGAGGAGAGAGAGATACATACACACACTATATATACGAACACACACCACATATATAGATAGAAAGCTAGATACTACATACATACATACATACATACAAAAATTCGCCCATTATATATTTATACTTACATACGAATATATACAAGTAAGTATACGATATGCATATACATATATATATCTATGTATAAATGCATATATATACGTATATGTGTATATGTACTGATGTATGTATGTGTATGTATGCATATTTGATAATACTTATACCCAATAATTGTGTAGTAAAAGGAATATACTAATGTTATATATATATATATATATTCTTTATATATATATATATATATCTTATATATATATATATATATATATCTTTATATATATAAAACTGAGAATGTGTGTCTGTCTGTGTGTTTCCCTAAAACTTGAGAACTACATAACCAATTTCATTCAAATTTTACACATGCTTACTTAGGGTCCATGTTCAACTTCTTGTCTAGAGCGAGCCCATAGCAATATCATATCTCTCCACTATTTCAGTATTACGTGTTAAAAGTGAAACAAAAATATTTCTCTATTTTATGTCAGATACTTTCACTTTAACAATAAAAATAATAATAACAATTGAATTATATGTAGTAAGTAATAATTAAAATCAAACTAAAGTATAATATAATCAAGATATAGATTCGTAATGCATCTTACGGCTGTGCCTGTCACCTGGATGGTGAGGAATCCTACATTGGGAGTGGTAACGACTAGGGTAAGGTAACTGACTGCTTATTGTGATCATTCGTCTTTTGGTTTCTGTAGCTTTACTCTCTTTTACGAACCCAGTGAACATATATTTCCTATTTCAAAGAAATTCAAACAATAGATATAAGACCCAAGTTAAAAAGATTTTCAACAATTCAACTTCTCTGGTTGACATTAAGATGCCCACCCCCAACAGGGGCCTTAACTCTCACATTTTAGAGCTCCATGACCTTCATTTTTCAGGAGCAAAATCTTTTTAACAGGTTCAATAAGACTGGAATTTTGGAATATGCGCATAAAAATCAGTATTATGGAATACATGTGGCCCGATTACAATTTTTCAGGGTGCGTAAAGAGTGAAATAACCCTCATCTGCAATTTTGATGAAATTCGAAGCATAGATATTCCAGTTCATTACAGAAGATATAACAGAAAAGTATATTCTCCAATTGAATGTAACCGGGCAACGCCGGGTATCTCTGCTAGCATATATATATATATATATATATATATATATATATATATAATATATATATATATATATATATATATACGAGGGGTTGCTGAAAAATTCCTGGCTTTAAGGGTATCGCGAAAGGCCGGACTAGAGGTTCAACCTTCCGAGTTCTTTTACAAGGTTTAGAAAATCTGAAGTCTGTGAATCTAAAGGTAGAATATGTTGAATAAAATCATAATTAACTAATCCTCCTGCATTTACTTTTATCCAAGGCCAGGAACTTTTCAGCACCCTTGAATATATAAATCTATACATCCATATATGACCTACAGACATTTGATCGAAAACATTTGATTGAAAATTCACTGAACAAGATAAAAATTTTTGGTTCATATATTGAAATCAACAATTAATCAAATTATAAGAAATTATTTAAATAATTTCATTTCTAAATTTTATATTCTCACGTCAGTGTTTGACTGCAGCCATGCTGGAGCACCGCCTTTTAGTCGAGAAAATCTACCCCAGGACTTATTCTTTGTAAGTCTAGTACTTATTCTAACGGTCTCTCTTACAGAACCGCTAAGTGACGGAAATGTAAACACACCAGCGTCGGTTGTCAAGCGATGTTGGGGGGAAAAACACAGACACACACACACACACACACACACACACACACACATATATATATATATATATATACGACAGACTTCTTTCAGTTTCTGTCTACCAAATCCACTCACAAGGCTTTGGTCGGCCCGATGCTATAGTAGAAGATACTTGCCCAAGGTGCTTCGCAGTGGGATTCAGCCTGGAACCATGTGGTTAGTAAGCAAGCTTCTAACCACACCTCTACTCCTGCGCCTATCATCACTTTCCTCTCTCTCTCTTCTGCATTTATGTCTCTATCTTCATGTGTTTTCCATTCTCTATCTCTCTCTTTTTCCCTATTCCAGAAAGAGAGAGAGAGTGTAAGTAAGTGAGAGACAGACAGACAGACAAAAAGAATAGCAAGAAGAGGGGGTGAAGCAAAGAGAAAGAAGGAAAAATATCGAAATATTAGAGGCACTGAAGGAGGGAGAAAAACGGAGTTTATTCACCTACATATATAATAAGAGTGAAAATCTTAAAACTCTCTTTCAAGTATTGAGTTCTTTTTACACGTCCTTGTATGTATCCATACAGAAAGACATTTTTCTGATACATGTAGATTTCTTTATACATGTGGATTACATTATTTCAAAGGGGTTACACACATTTTCAGTCTACCCAGTTTTCCTCACAAGGGCTGGGATCAGTCAGATACCATGGTAGAAGGCATTGTGCGGTGAACAGAACAGAGCGTCTAGTTAGTTACGAAGTCGACTTCTCAGTCATTCAAACATGTCTGTATCTTCAGCGACAAAGTAATCCTGGTAGAGAGTACATCGAGCAGTTGCTGTTCATAAATTTGAGAGATACCACGAATTAAACTGAAGTCTTCTATCTTTAAATTACATACAGCTGTGTTCTGGTATAATCCGGATTGGCATTATTCTCGAAAGCCTATTTTACACATCGGTTTGGTTTCATTTTTCAAAAGCATATGTGAAGTCTCTGATCGTTCAAATTTAAGGTTGAAATCCTTATCACATGCAGTTTAGTCCGATTAATCGATTTTCTTTTTCTCCTCGCTACATGAAATCCCTTTTTCTCAACCTTTCTTTCGTTTAGATGCTCGTCTTTCTCTAGTATCGAATGGACACAAGCCGAGAAACACATAAACACATACACGCCAACAATAATTTCCTGTAGAAAAGAATTAAAATAGTTAGAAAGAGAAAATAAAACGTTCTTAAAATTGTTATAGACACAACTCTCTTATTTTTATTTCCAAACAAATTAAATTACCAGCACGTTGGTGAAACATAACTTCGTTAAACTAACCACCAAACATGGCGCATGTATAAAATTTCACTGCTTAAATCAATCCACACACACACTTTCAAAATATTAATCTGTGTGTGACTTCCTAATCTAGAACTATACGTATTTTAGCTTTTATTATTTTTTGCTTTTTATCCGATAGTTAAATATATTTGATACTTCCATGTCGTGTCTTGCTTTCTCGTATTCTTTAGTTGATAAGAGATTTTCTTGCCCAAATAAATAAATAAATAAACAAATAATAGTATTTCCAATATAAATATCCAATGCGAAAGTTCAAAATTGTCAATAATTCTTCCAGTAGTTCTTGGTTGAATCAATATTTTTATATGATATCAAATATATTTGTCCCTAAATCTTATGGCCTTTTATGGAAATTTACATTGTGTTGACGTCATAAGAATTTAGAAACTTCAAGAACGTGAAACAATCCTTTTTAGGAACAATGAATCTCGAAGCTAAGAAAACTGTGAAAAATAGCCTTGGAAGGCTTCGTCTTTGTCTATCCAAGGTGTTTTTAATCCAGTACCTCCATGCTATTACTAAAGCCTTGTTTAAGGCGGCGAGCTGGCAGAATCGTTATCACGCTGGGCAAAATGCTGCGCGGCATTCCGTCCGTCCTTACGTTCTGAGGTCAAATTCTGCCGAGGTCGACTTTGCTTTTCAGCCTTTCGGGGTCGATGAAATAAGTACCAGTTAAGTCGATGTAATCGACTAGCCATCTCCCCCAAATTTCAGGCCTTGTACCAATAGTAGAAAGGATTATTAAAGCCTTGTTTAAGGCGATTAGCTGGCAGAGTCGTTAGCACTCGAGGCAAAATGCTTAGCGGTGTCTCGCCCGTCCTTACGTTCTGAATTCAAATTCCGCCGAGGTTTATTTTGCTTTTCATCCTTTCGGGGTCGATAAAATAAGTACTTGTTGATCTCTGGGGTCGATGTAAGCGACTTATCCCCTCCCCTGAAATTGCTAGCCTTGTGCTAAACTCTGAAACATAAATAGTATTGACAACGACTTCCAAGTTTTGACCTGTCAATACTCTACAAAAAGTATTGAGTATCCGTCAGGTTTTATCATAACTTGACATGAAAACATATCTTTCTCTTGGACATTTGGGTAACTGATGGAGTACGGCAACGTAGAATAAAGTGAGATGCTTTCAGTTGATTTGAACTCGTGCCTAATGAGTTCTGGTCCAAACTTTATTTACTCGGGCAATTCATATAAAATTCGGTTTAATATAATTATAATCCCCAACAGTTTTTGAGGCTGAAGGCTAAATATGAGATGAAATTGTATCATTAGTAAGATTAGGAAGTCACACACAGATTAATATTTTGAAATGAATTGACTTTCAGATATATGGAAAATTGATCGTAAACTAGTTTTCTCTCTGTCGCTCAGTACTCAAACAAATATAGTATCATGGTTTCTTTTAACCAGGCTAAAAGAAAACATTTAAACAAAGAAATATTTAAAATGCAAGTCTCCCTGGACATTACCGTTTCGAATTCTAAGATTTATAAGACCGGTTACCCGGCATACAAGTGACTGTGATCACAATATTCCTCCTGATCGAGACACCAGTTCGTAACAGGATTACGCATTTACAGCTGAGTGAGTAAGAGCAATGTGAAGTGAAATGTTTTGTCCAAGAACACAACGCACCACCCAGTCCACTCAAACCAACAGACCACGCGCCTTCACCAAAGAAATATTAGAGAAATAAAAACGATACGTTGTGACATTAAAACCTTCCCTAAGTGCTTTAACTTATGTGTAAACGAATGGTAAGAAAGGGGAATTGACAGGGGAAATGAATACAGTGAAGGCTCTACTAAAAACGAAGAAAAAACATAGTAAACAAACATTAAAACAGCATAAATGTAATTTGGAGCCATAAAGTTTTGTGATAAAACGAAGACGATCTAGAACTTGATAATACTTACTAACTGTTACTTTGTCTTTACATAAACCCTTTTCATTTCAGTATTATAGTGAGAAGGCATGGGTTTGCTTCCCAGCCCCGCGGTTTTAGGTTCGCATCGCGGCCACTTGGGGAGGTGTTTTCTGATATAGTCCCGGGCTGACCAAAGCCTTGTGAGTGGGTTTGGTGGACAGAAACTGAAAGACGACCGCTGTGTGTATGTATGTATGTATGTATTTGTGTTGTGTTTGTCCCCCACCACAACTTGACAACCGATGTTGTTTTGCTTACATCCCCGTAACTTAGCGGTTCGGCAAAAGAGGCCTATAGAATAAAAAAGACACAACAAAAAGCAGATGGCTGTGTGGTAAGTAGCTTGCTTATCGACCACATGGTTCCGGGTTAAGACCCACTGCGTGGCACCTTGGGTGTCTTCTACTATAGCCTCGGGCTGATGAAAGCCTTGTGAGTGGATTTGGTAGACGGAAACTGAAAGAATCCCGTCGTATATATATATATATATATATATATATACACACACACACATATGTGTGTGTGTGTGTGTATGTGTGTGTGTGTGTGTGTATGTCTGTGTTTGTCCCCCAACATCGCTTGACAACTGA
The DNA here is from genome assembly GCF_006345805.1 of Octopus sinensis. Lineage (NCBI taxonomy): Eukaryota > Metazoa > Mollusca > Cephalopoda > Octopoda > Octopodidae > Octopus > Octopus sinensis. Next base: position 5,450,418 of record NC_043000.1, read on the forward strand.
TGCTGGTTTGTTTGCGTCCCCTTCACTTAGCGGTTCGGCAAGAGAGACCGATAGGATTTGGTAGACGGAAACTGAAACAAGATCGTCGTATATATGTGTGTGTGTGAGTGTGCTTATGTTTGTGTGTCTGTGTTTCCCTCACCACCACCATCATCGCCTGACAACCGATGTCGGTGTGTTTATGTCCCAGTAACTTAGCGGTTCGACAAAAAGGACTGTTAAAATAATTTCTAGGCTTACAAAGAATAAGTCCTGGGGTCGATTTGCTCGACTAAAGGCGGTGCTCCAGCATGGCCGCAATCAAATGACTGAAACAAATAAAAGAATAAAAGAATAAAAGACTAAAAAAATAAGTACTACTAGAGTCGACTTAGTCGACAAAGACCTCAAAGGTGGTGCTGCAGCATGACCACAGTCCAACGACTCAAACAAGTAAAAGATTAGAAATAAAACATCCTAAGAATAGTTTCTAAGTCTTTGCTGAGCTGATTCATATCGATTAGGATGAAAGAAAAATTTCCCATGTCGAAGTCGAACCCAGATCGAGTATTATAAAAGACTAAAATATTGCAATATATTAGGTTGTCCCAAAAGTTCGTAAACACTTGCGAAAATTGAATTTTTACTCGGCCAAGTACTAACAAAAACAACAAAAATTATTCCATAAAATAAAGACCATTATTTTCCAAGGCTTTCTACGAACTTTTGGGACAACCTTATATTTAGTGCGACACTCGATCACGTTTATCATTCCTCTAATCAAGGACGTTTGAAGCGATTACACAGTTACCCCTGAGTTAATAGGACGTTCGCACTTCTGTAACACTAGTCCGCTTGGAGTAAGTTTAACCAGATTGAAATTGCGCGGTGTATTTGCCATCTATTCCGTGTTTATTTGTTAACTTATTTTTTGTTGTTGTCATTGGTGTTTAGATCCAGGTCAGACCTAATTGACAAACTCATTAGTCTTTAATTCAAACATAATAATAAATCTATGCCCCGATGTATCTGTACTTGCAAGGACAACATTTCTCATGTAAAGGATTCAAGGGACCCCTTTGGAGAGGTCCCACAAAGATAGTGCTGAGGATCTATGAGCTGTAAAAAATTACCTCACTACATATTTATGTGTTCAGACTTCCTCCCAGCTGTTTTTTTCTATAATCAGAATATGGAAACAAGAATGAATGGGGAACCTATTTTACAATTAAAAGTGCCTTCTGTTGAACCTGAATTTCAGAAAACCGCATTAACGAAGTAACTTTAAACTTTTCGTTAAACAAGATATATTTTTAATACTGTCATTTATATAATTATATATTCACTTAAATATATTTTGTTGTATCTTGAGAGAGCCATTACGCCAATATTAAAATACACACAGGTTCAATTCCACTTCTTTATTGTTAGTCAATAGTTGAAATATCTGACCAATTCACCAATCGATCATTTGTGATGGTTAAACAATCGATTGGGTGTTTATTAGCCAAAGTTCTTGCGTCGCTGTTCGCGACCTTTTCTCTGACAGACTCAGAGCAGACATTGGAGCGAGAATAGAAGTCACTAAGTCCCTGAAAAGATCGCAAACAGCGGTGAAAGAACTGATTGTTTAACCAACACATTAAACAAATGATTGATAAATTAGCTGGGTAGATATTTAATCAATTGACTAACAATAAAGAAGGGGGATTGAACCTGTGCGTGTGTTATTATTGTTGGCGTAATGACTCTTCCAAAACTCACGAATTCACATCAAGAATCTTGCAAACCAAATACAAAAACCTACATATATATCTGGTTAATAGCATCTACCTGTTGAGTAGATAGGAATTTCAGAATCTTGGGGTTCGTAAGAAAATGTATTTAAATAGAAGATCCTTAGCAGTGAAAATGTTAGAAACTATTGTAGTAGATTAAAAGATTTAAAGAATATATCACTGCTATTTCTAGTGAGTTGAGTGATCACAAAGTGCAGGTGGCAAACTTCTTCAAAAAGCTGGCCGCATGAGACAGTTCATTCTCGGACGGGACGAAAAAATTCAAGGTAATTTTTCGTTAGGTGTGCCATTCAAAAATTCCCGCTGGCTGAAGGTTGTCTATGACTGGAATAGAGACATCCTCGTAGGTATGTTGTGTTAGTTCTAAACAGATATGAGGAGTAATGACAGAATAAATAACTTCATAGTTGAATGCAACATTACCAACGGAAGAAAAAAACAAAACAAAACGAAAAACATTAAATATGGACATAATCTTCTTTTGTACCAGATAAGAATTTGGGACTAGGATAAGAAATAACTTGTAGTTACTTGTATTAATTTTTGTGTTCTTGTAATTGTTTTGGTGGAGGCGCAATGGCCCAGTGGTTAGGGCAGCGGACTCGTGGTCATAGGATCGCGGTTTCGATTCCCAGACCGGGCGTTGTGAGTGTTTATTGAGCGAAAACACCTAAAGCTCCACGAGGCTCCGGCGGGGGATGGTGGTGATCCCTGCTGTACTCTTTCACCACAACTTTCTCTCACTCTTACTTTCTGTTGTACCTGTATTTCAAAGGGCCGGCCTTGTCACGCTGAATATCCCCGAGAACTACGTTAAGGGTACACGTGTCTGTGCAGTGCTCAGCCACTTACACGTTAATTTCACGAGCAGGCTGTTCCGTTGATTCGGATCAACCGGAACCCTCGTCGTCGTAACCGACGGAGTGCTTCCATGTAATTGTTTTGCTGTTTTATCTTTTATTTAAGTATTTATCTGTTTATTTACTGTTTTCAGGAGAAAGAAGGTTATTCATGTTGGCATTAGTTCGATTTTTCAAAAAAAAATATTCTGCTGTCAATGCTTTGGATAATTGTGAGTAGAACATTTTTAACAAGAAAGATATTGGTTTTTCGATCCGACACATTGTCACAGCTTCTTGTTTTATTTTATGTCTCAGTTGCCTGCTGTCGTTGCTGCTGCTGCTGTGGACATTGCTGTTGTCGTCGTTGTTGTGGCTGTTTGTTGATGTTGTTGTTTAATGACAGTTATCTCCTCCGAATCAATAAAAGCGAAAATGCTGAAGATGTGTCCATTGCAAGAACGGACTGGCTTACTGAATAGTTCAAGTAATAAGAATCGATAAAGCATAACTGAACATTCTTGTCATATTCAAGGCTACCGTAGATTTATAGATTTGCTTTCGCTTCTTCAGAAATTCAACCATGAATTATATGAGGCGCGAGCGTGACTTAGTAACCACGTGGTTTTCAGTTCAGTCCTACAGCACAGTACCTCCTACTATAACTCAGTACCGACCAATGCCATATTAGTGAATTTGGTGGACAGAAACTGTGTGGAAGTCCGTTATGTGTTGTATTCTTTTATTCTTTTACTTGTTTCACTCATTTGATTGCGGCCATGCTAGAGCACCGCCTTAAAGGGATTTTTAGTCGAAGAAATCGATCCCAGGACTTATTCTTTGTAAGCCTAATACTTATTCTATCGGTATCCTATGCCGAACAGCTATGTTACTGGGACGTAAACACACAAACATCGGTTGTCAAGCGATGGTGTGGGACATATAAAGATACAAAGACACACAAGCATATATATATATATATATATACGACGGCTTCTTTCAGTTTCCATCTATCAAATCCACTCACAAGGTTTTGGTCGGCCCGAGGCTATAGAAGATACTTGCAACCTTCTTACCACACAGCCACGCGTGTATGTGTGTTTATGCGTGTCTTTTGTTACTCCCACCTCGCGCCACCGTTTGATAACCGGTGTTACTTTGTTTACGTTCCCATAATCTAATAGTCCAGAAAAAGCGAAGGATAAAAGTATTAGACTTACAAGTTAATTTTGAAATCGATTTGTTCGACAAAAAACCCTTCAAGGCGGGACCCATGCATGGCATCACCACAATGATTAAAACGAAAGCTAAAAGGCGTGTGTGTGTGTGTGTGTGTGTGTGTGTGTGTGTATGCACACACACACACACATAGAAATGCATAATGTAAATGTAATGAACAATGAAAACAGTGTTTGACGAAGATGGCTTAATGCTTTAATGGAAAGAAAAACTGATTGAGCGTTTGAGACGTTAATCCTTTATCAAGAAAGAGAGAGAGAGAGAGAGAAACAGACGAAGTGAGAAAAAATAGTTGCTAAGAAGGGGAAAACGGGCAAAGGGTTCAAATCCAGACGATAATATGTACATGTGTATGACATACATATATTTGCATATATGCATACACACATGTATATATGTATGCACGCATGTATGTATGCATGTATGTATGTATGCATGCATGTATTTATGCATGCGCCCATGCATGTATGTATATATTTATGTACGTAGGTATGTATGCATGCATACATATATGTATTTATGTATGCATGCATGCACGCATGTATGTATACTTATAGGTATGTAGGTAGGTTTGTATGTTTGTATGTATTCGTGGATGTATTTTCGAATGCCTGTTTCAGTGATCTCACGATTGTTTCAATGTTCTCATTAAAAATTTTACAAAGATGTATGAACATAAGATTGTAGCATTTTATCTAAAAACAAAATCACGCCTTCAGAAGCTTTAAAAAAACAAACAAACAAAACAAAACAGCAGTAATGTAATCCACCCGGATACAGCGTAGAATCTTGTTCAAACAAAATGAAGAGATTTTCAAAGACAGAGAGGAAGCACTCCGTCGGTTACGACGATGAGGGTTCCGGTTGATCCGAATCAACGGAACAGCCTGCTCGTGAAATTAACGTGTAAGTGGCTGAACACTCCACAGACACGTTCACCCTTAACGCAGTTCTCGGGGATATTCAGCGTGACACAGAGAGTGACAAGGCCGGCCCTTTGAAATACAGGTACAACAGAAACAGGAAGTAAGAGTGAGAGAAAGTTGTGGTGAAAGAGTACAGCAGGGATCACCACCATCCCCTGCCGGAGCCTCGTGGAGCTTTTAGGTATTTTCGCTCAATAAACACTCACAACGCCCGGTCTGGGAATCGAAACCACGATCCTATGACCGCGAGTCCGCTGCCCTAACCACTGGGCCATTGCGCCTCCACTTCAAAGACAATGTATGATATGAGACGTGCTTTCTGTTCCTCCGTCCTGCTGTTTGTTACGAACTCAGAGCAAGATGATTTGCAAGATATTTATTCAGTTTGTAATCTTTAGTCAGGAAGGAAGATAAGGTTCATTATTCCCACCATCACTCACACTCACGCCGCCTGATTGTGTGAGACCAAACGATGTATTAAATCTACCGCCCATATCGATTTAATCCATGGTGAGATTTGAACCCAGGAAGCAAAGGGTTGAAAAAATACCATTAGTTACATGGTCTGTCGTCCTAGTTCTGCCGATCTACTAATACTTTGTATTGAGACGTTTTTATCAACTCCGATTGGAGGAAATGCAACAGTTGCTCACAGTGGGGATCGAATTAAGGACCCTGAGAGTCGGAACAAATACTGCATGGCATTCTGGCTGAAGCTTTAACGAGCCTGCCAATTTACCGCCCGCAGGAGCTAACTGAAAATAAACAAAACAGTCAATTTATCAAATTTATTCATTAAATTCACATCTGCAACGTAACAAAAACTGAGGTTTGAGTTTTCTTTTTGTCCATGTTTATTTTTTTCTCAGGGGAAGAAGAAAAGATGTAAAGCTAAGAAGAAAGGTAATAAAAATAGAGATTTACTAAAGCCTTCAGTCTCTAGAGGCAGTTATTCTGTTGTTAATGTATTCCGATTTATTGAATACATTTCCTTCAAACACTTGAAACTGCTTATTTTTAAGGTGGTTAAATTGTTTTACGAAAACTTACTCAGTAAACATACACTATGCATATTCTATACAGCATATAGAGCAGTAAAATCATCCAAGAAAATATACATATTGTAGACTGCAGGAAACAAAATATTTAAAAATAAACGCTTTCAGTTAAATGCTTGGAGTTCCTGGTGGCTGTTATTGCAAGGGAGACAATTACTACTAGATGAGAAGTTATGGCGAGGTGAGAAGATTGAATTTTTAATTTAGGAGAAACGGTTTTAGTTAAATAATTTTAAAAGATTACTAGCAGTATCGCCCGGCGTTCCTCGGGTTTGTTTCGACCTTTTAGAATTGGAATTTTAGAAAAGTAAAAATTGTGCATTATGTGACTTGTTATTCTCTTCAAGGGAACATTTTTCTGGTTGAAATACACCGAAAAATGGCGACACAGCAGTCAAAAAATCGTAAAAAATAGGGATTTTCATAGAAAAAAGCACCTTTTTGATGTAAATAATTTTTGGTGTTAACATGGTCTGATTTGAAGTTTTTCTTCTACGGAAGGAAGAGCAAGCCTTCTTCTATCATACTCTCAATTTTGCCATACACAGACAACTTCAGCTTTATATATAGAGAGATTTATTAAGCCTTCACTGAAAAAAATACTTACGTTTCAATAATTTACCCAATTAAACAGCACATAATCTGACAAATTTGCTGTTTGTATTTGGTTTGCAAGATTCTTGATGAAACAGATTTTGTGCCTAGCGAAGGTCATTACTCCAAAAATAATAAAAATAAGCACACGGAGTGTTTCAATATTACTTCTTTATTTCATCAACTAACTATCCAATGGTTTGTTTAAGGTACTGCTTGAACAATCAATTGGTCGTTAGTTTTCTCTGTCATTCCGTATACATTTTCTTCTCGATGTTCAGCATTGGATAGTTAGTAAAACAAAGAAGTGGCATTGAACCAGTGCGGGTGTATATTTTTATTGGCATAATGAACACAACAAGATTCGTTTCAATATACGAATTGCCATTAAGAATCTTGGTAACCAAATACAAAAACGAAATAAAATAAGCTCTCGGCAAGCTAGCAAGACGTTGAAAAATATTCTGCTGTCTAAAAACCAGAATAACTACCCGGCTTTATTAAAGAATGCATCCCCTCCAGGTGGTACACTAACTCCATTAATTCGGTAATAGACTCAGATTTACGGAATACCAGACAGGAAAATTGAAGCGCACGATGTTGTTGAACATCATGAGAAAAATATACTTGGAATGACAGAAAAAACTAACAACCGGTTGATTCTTCACATTAAACAAATCATTGGATAGTTAAGTGGTAAAACAAGGAAGCAGTATTGTTTTATTTATTATTATTATTATTATTATTATTATTATTATTATTGTATAATGACCCTCCCTGGACACAACAAAATAGGACATGTTTTTCTGTAGAGGAAAGTAGAGGTAAGGTTAATAAATTCTCAATTTTTTTTCAAAGACTCTTTATTTAAACTGAATATGGTTTATATCAAAGGTAGCATTTTAAATAGATAAACAATTAAAACTTTTGCCTTTTTGCATTCATCAAATCGACTGATAACGAACTAGTATATATTAAGTGGCAGACAGCTTCCAAAATATGAGATGTACAGGAGAGGAATCTAAACTGAATAGATTTTCTATTAAAAGTCGGATGAGCTGCACCCAGATTATTATGACATGCGCAGTAGCGCTCAACATAGCAAGGAGAGGAGAGGAATGCGACATGCAAATTAGACAATAACTTCCCGACAGTCGACAAGCTCTTG
>NC_043000.1:5463019-5533019 GCF_006345805.1 Octopus sinensis
CGGTGGGGACAGTGGTGGTGGTGGTAGTGGCAAGAGAAGGAGAGGAAAATTTTGCTGAAGAAAGCAGCTCACCGCCGATCTGGAGAATCAAAATCATTAGGCCATATGCTTTTACACACACACACATACAATTCTAACACGCACACACAGATACACCCTCATAGACATTTGTGTGCGTGTGTGGAGACAGTCAGATGAAAAGAGTGAGAGAGATAGAGAAAGCACTAACGATGATGATATTATATATTGGTTTCAAACTTGGCACGAGACCAGTAAGTTCAGGAGAAAATGTGAATCATTTGCATCGACCCCAGTACTCGACTGGTTCTTATTTTATCGATCACAAAAGAACGAAGGCAAAGTTGATGTCGGCGACATTTCAACACAGTACATAAAGACAGACGATATGTCGCTAAGCATTTCGTCCGGCATGCTGATGATTCTTATTTCTTTATTGCCCAAAAGGGGCTAAACATAGACGGGACAAACAAAGACAGACAAAGGAATTAAGTCGATTAGATCGGCCCCAGTGCGTAACTGGTACTTAATTTATCGACCCCCGAAAGGATGAAAGGCAAAGTCAACCTCGGCGGAATTTGAACTCAGAACGTAGCGGTAGACGAAATACCTATTTCTTTACTACCCACAAGGGGCTAAACACAGAGAGGACAAACAAGGGCAGACAAACGGATTAAGACGATTATATCGACCCCAGTGCGTAACTGGTACTTATTTAATCGACCCCGAAAGGATGAAAGGCAAAGTCGACCTCGGCGAATTTGAACTCTGAACGTAGCGGTAGACGAAATACCGATAAGCATTTCGCCCGGCGTGCTAACGTTTCTGCCAGCTCGCCGCCTTGTAATGCTGATGATTCTGCCTGCTCACCGCCTTGTTTGAAGGAAATATTATAACCTCGTAGTAAAATGCATCTATTTCATGGTTCAGTGTAAAACATCATTGACGTGGCCATGGATAGGGATGCTCGGTTCATGATCTCGATATCGTAAATTCAATTCCTGGATCGGGCGATGTGTTGTGCGTTGTGCAGCACACTTTATTTCATGTTGCTCCAAGCTATTGATTTGTAACGAGAACCAACCCAACACCAATCGGGTACTCGTAGACCCTCTCTCCCTTTCTTCATTCACCTGTCGTATCCTTGATGTTCAACTAGGTCAAGGTCGAAGGCGTAGAGAAGGGGTGTGTGTCTGCTTACGACTCAATGGGGATAACAGTTACCGAAAGAATACTTTATATTACTAGGCCGTACTCACCGGCGAGTGATGGCCGAGTGGTTGTACATATCACTTGCCTTCATTCAGAAAAAAAGCAAACGACTTGACGGGTAGATTTTCCTCTCACATCGTACGCAATCGCTTCTCTCTCTCTCTCTCTCTCTCCTCTCTCTCTCTCTCTCTCTCTCTCTCTTTCTCTATCTCTCTCACTCTTTTCATCTGCCTGTCTCCACACACGCACACAAATGTCTATGAGAGTGTATCTGTATGTGCGTGTTAGAATTGTATGTGTATGTGTGTAAAAGCATATGGCCTAATGATTTTGATTCCCCAGATCGGCGGTGAGCTGCTTTCTTCAGCAAAATCATTTCACGTAATTCCAGTCCGCTCACCTGTAAATGGGTAACCCTGCGAGGCCCTGACATTCTGTTCAGGGAAAATGTCGGTCTACTCACCAAGCCAGCGGGATGGTAACATCATTCGAAAACGAAAGCAATGCGAAGGAGCGCATTGTGACTAAATGTATATAAATCATCCGATACAATACTTCGTAGGATATACATGCGTTTCACCGAAATGCCGAAATGATTACATAACAGTTGTAGATACATTATGCATTCATGCACTACGCATCATCAGTGTCCAGCAGTAGATATGATAACTGATGCTAAAACTCCAAATATTTGCATTTGTCCCCTTATGCAAATTACCAACAAGCTCGTGTGTCATAATAAAAAGCAGAGAGTAGACAACACATTGTATGAAGGGTGTCTGAACAGACAGACAGGAATGACCTTATCAAACCATAGAAAAGATAAAAGCGAGGAGTGGGGAAAAAAGAACACTAATCAAACTGATAACAGAAGGTCAACTCGGGTCATACATTAACTAACGCTGTCTTTAAACTCCAATTATTGTTAAGACAGAAATGAGCATCTAATATATAAAAGGCACAAAGCACACGAACATAGGGACTCACGCGCAAATACGCACACATATATACATACACGCATACAAATATATATACACATATATATATACACATGCACACATACATATATAAATATACATATAGACACTCATATGTATGTATACATGTATGTATATGCGCGTGTGAATGTATGTATGTAATTATGTATGTATTTATGTATGTATCTATGTATGTGAAGGCGCGTGGCTTAGTGGTCAGGGTATTCGGCTCATGATTGTAAGGTCGTGAGTTTGATTGCCGTCGACGCGTTGTGTCCTTGAGCAAGACACTTTATTTCACGTTGCTCCAGTCCACTCAACTGGCAAAAATGAGTTGTACCTGTATTTCAAAGGGCCGGCCTTGTCACACTCTGTGTCACGCTGAATGTCCCCGAGAACTACGTTAGGGGTACGCGTGTCTGTGGATTGCTCAGTCACTTGCACGTTAATTCCATGAGCAGGCTGTTCCGTTGATCGTATCAGCTGGGACCCTCGTCGTCGTAACCGACGGAGTGCTCCTATGTATGTTTAGACACACACATATTTCTCACTCTCTTTTTAATATTAGGTATTTAAATGTATCATCAGCTTTCTTTTCTTTTTATCTCTCCTAGAGAATTGTTTACTTGAAGCGGAAGAACCGGTCAAAATTTATATATCATTAACTCATTTTCATTGAAACGCTTGGTTCTTTCCGAACCTGATGCTTTCCTTCCCACTGACCTACTTCTTTGGATAAGCTGAGCAGAAGCTTTGGCAGTTGCCAAAAGACTTCCCAAGAGAGCGAGTTTTAGGTTGTCTTTGTATTCAGAATATAAAAGGATAGAACAAATGCCGTAAAACCTCTCAAATAGAAGACACTTGCCCAAGGTGCCATTGCGTGGCATCTTCGGCAAGTGTCTTCTATTATAGCCTCGGGCCGACCAAATCCTTGTGAGTGGATTTGGTAGATGAAACTGAAAGAAGTCTGTTGTAAATATATATATATACATACATTCGCCATGATAGATCACTAGCCACTACACATTCTATATTTTCTCTCCTTGTTTCTTTCTGTGTTCCTTTCCGAGGAAGAGCCTAGGCTCGAAACGTTAAAGACTTTTTCACTTCCCGAGCGTTAAACTAATACATCTGTTTCTTGTCTACACCAGCTGTATTCGAGGGGCGTTCAATAAGTAATGCCCCTGACCCACTTCCCATAGAAGTAGAGCAACGAAACTTGGCACAGTTATTTGTCTTTTTCTACATAGAAACCACCCAGTGTTACGCATTTCTACCATCGTTTGATGCAGCTACTATCGTTTGATGAGACCGTTTTTGTAGAAGACCCCAGCTTGGTCCTCCAACCACGACGTGACGTCAGAAATCAAGGATGCATCATCTGGGAAACGCTTTCCTTTCAAAAACAACTTCATGGTTGGGAAGAGGTGAAAATCCGAGGGTGCAAGGTCAGGAGAGAAGGGGGTTGGGGGAGGAGTTCATAGCCGCACGCCTGTGCTTCTGATCTGGCGACCATCGAGTTGTGGACCGGAACGTTGTCCTGCAGGAGGAGGATGCCTTTGCTGATCTTGCCCGCCTCTTGATTTTGATAGCTTCTCTTAATTTCCTCAAAAGTGAAGCATAATAGGCTCCTGTAATTGTGGTACCCTTTGCCAGGAAATCTGTCATCACTACTCCGTCCTGGTCCCAGAAGACTATGAGCATAACCTTGCTAGTGGAGGGCTGCACCCTTGCCTTCTTTGGAGGAGGTGAGTCACGGTGCTTCCGCTGCATTGACTGGGCTTTTATCTCTGGATCATAGTGATGGACCCAGGTTTCATCCTGTGTAATCAGTCTTTTGAAAAATGTTGACTCATCTTCTTGGCACATCTCCAAATTCATCCTCGAGCACTCGACGCATTCTTGCTTCCGGAAAGGTGTGAGCAACCTGGGAATCCATCTGGCAGACACCTTTTGCATATGCAAATGGTCATGAATGATTGGTTTCCACAGACCCGGTACTAATCTTGACCTCATGGGCTATTTGCCGAATAGTTATGCGTCGATCTTCCAAAATGGCAGCCTCAACCTGATGGACAGATGCCTCATCAATAGCAGTAGGGGGCGACCAGATCTGGGAGCTGTTTCCACAGAGTTCCGACCATGTTTGAATTCACAATGCCAGCGTTTTACAAGGTCATATGATGGGGCATCATCACCATAAGTTACTTTCATTTCATCAAAATTCTCCCGTGATGTGCGTCCTTTCAAATATAAAAAGCGGATCACTGCCCGACACTCAACAGGCTCCATTTCACACTTGACTCAGTTCAAACACCTGTAAATCAGAAACCAAAATTAGTTCAGAGCTGTAATTTACCACTTAATCTATAGACATATAGATAATTGCACATGCAAAATTTCAGCTAGATCAAACAACTGCAAGTGGGTCAGAGGCATTACTTATTGAACGCCCCTCGTGTATATATATATATATATATATATATATATATACACACATACATCTATTCGTACACACACACACACACACACACACACACCACACACACACACACACACACACATATATATATATATATACATACGATTATGTATATACATCTATACGTACATATATGTGTGTGTAAATGCACAGGACTCACGAAACGTGTACAACAAAAAAGTACGAAGCACGAGTACATGGAAAATGAACTATTTTTGGGAACAACGAAAGACATAAATGGAAAACAGAACGACCCTTCATCAGTTGTTGGAGGTTTTTGTAGTCTCGTATTTCGAGCTTTTAACGACAATATACGCTTTCGATAAAACAGTTGCTCCCGCAAACCAAATTAAATAAAATTTGGGATCTTGCGGAGGGTCAAATTAGGTAACACATACAGGACAGTGAAGACAAGCAGGAAGGGCTGCTAAGCCTAAATGAGGTTGTGGTGACGAACGCGTAAATCAAGCTAGGACAGGAGTCAAATAAGGACACATCTTCCTTGTTCAAGCTACAACGGAGAGAAAGAAATAAAGATGGCTGATGGTCGCATGGGAGCCACCTGAACAAGGGAGGAGGAGTGAGGGAGAGAGAGTGAGAGAGTAATAGGATAGACTAGTAGGAGAAGAGGAGGTAAAAGAATAAGAGAGAGAAAAAGAGAAAAGCGAACGAGTAAAAAGATCATTTAGAGTGCGCATCAGAATTATTAAGATAAAACTTTCTTGGCAGAGGATGCGTGATGTTCAATCATAAATCTAATATAAATAATATATATATATATATATGGGACGTAAACACACCAGCATCATATGTATGTATGTATGTATATGTTTTTGTGTGTGTGTGTTAGTCACCCACCATCACTTGACAACTGATGTTGGTGTGTTTACGTCCCCGTAACATAGCGGCTCGGCCAAAGAGACCGATAAAATAAGTACTAGGCTGACAAAGAATAATTCCTGACGTCTATTTGCTCAACTAAAGGCAGTGCTCCAGCATGGTCGCATTTATATGACTGAAACAAGTAAAAGAATAAAAGAAAAGAGAATAACTAATGCTTTAAATATTCTTCCAGTTCACTACCCTGAACGGGTCTCATATATATATATATATATATATACACATATATATATATATATATATATATATATATATGGCTCCCGAAGACATGTAATGTAGGTAAAATTGAACCGAGGATGTTTAGGACTTAGAATACAAAGTCAGGAGTAATATACCTTAATCTACCTTAATAACATGCAGTACGCAGCACCACCGTTCGGTTTCTGCGACTGAAGAAGAGATAACCACTCCGAAATGATTGCATCTCACAGTCTGAATTGGTGGTGTAGCGAGCTGATTTAGGTGTATTTACACCATTTGTCTACAGCGAGAAATTTTCTCCTTAACAAAACACAGTGAATGGCTTGTTTACAAGTTCGAATTTGCCACTGTCATATTCGAACTGATAATAACATTGCATTAATATACCTTTCGCAGTTTTTTCTACTATTTAACAACTCTGCTGGTTCACTGCCTTATTTGATATATTTATCATATATACTGAAGGCAAACCAGCGACCTGGTAGAATCGTTAGCACGTTGGAGAAAATACTTAGTGACATTTCTGCTTTTGGTTCTACATACTGAGTTCAAATACCACCGAGGTCAGCTTTTATTCATAAAATTGGCCATGAAACCTGTACACAGATGAGTAGCTGCGGGCTGGACAAAAAACATTAATGAGATAAGGATGATAATGATGAGCAAAAATGTTAGCGGCACCGGCGCCCGCCGACCGATAAACCCTCGAAATCACTGTTTTTTTATTCTATTTTACACAAAAAATCACAAAAATTACAAAACTTTTCTTAATCTTCCTTTTTCTCATCCGAGCCCCTGCACAAGTTCCCTGCCGCCTGCAGGAAAGCCTGCATCGGCAGGTCGGAGTCCGATTAGCGGTTAGGGTGTTGCATTGTATTCTTCTGCTAAACACTTCATTTCACGATGCCCCAGTCGACTCAGCTGTAAATGAGTTCAAGCAATAGCTGGGAACTTAGCCCTGCGACCGACCGACGACCTGTTCAAGGATGGGAGTGTTGTGACCTCAGTTAATTATACGCCCAGCTTAAGAATTCGAGTGCTCATGGCAGTCCTGAGTAAGTCAAATACTAGGATCACTGTATTCGGTTACCCCTTTCCTCTACAATTGTTAGCCTCTTTGCCGAAATTTGAAACCATGTACGTAGCATACAAAGTAAAATATAGCAAAGTCCTTCACCTTGATTCAATGACTACAAAGAAATTTCATTCCATGCATTAACAACAGAAATGCGAAATAGTTAATTAAATTATAGATTCACATTGTTATATACAATTAATTAATTCTCAGACTGTATGTTATGTTACGTAGTTAATTGTAATATGGCTATAACAATCCACCCACGTACGAAGATGATATTATTCTGGAATAGTTATTTTTCTAAATTCAATAATATTATTTCTATGCCAATATCAGTGTCAAATCTCGCACATCAATTTTTCGTACACGAAAAATTCTAAATAATCAAATAAAAATTAAAATTAAATTCGGAGCAGAAATAAAACATTCAACTCAGATAAATTTTTTGGTTGATTTCTGTTTTGTGACGAGTGATGAGTTGTGGAAACGTTAACAGTAAATTCGTTTTGTTATTATTTATCATTTTCACAAAACAAGAAAGCAATTATAGAAATAAATGCAATTTTTAACATTGCTAAAAATTTTATTGAAATTCGAGATTTCGAAATGTTTATAATACACCAAAATATTTTCAGTTAAGTAAACAACATCAACAACAACAAAAAAAAGTAAATTAAGACAACAAAAAACCCTTTTAGTGTTATGTTCACCAAGTAATTAACGTTTTCTTTAGAGTTTGGAACAAAGCCATATATTTTGAGAGAAATTGGTGACGTGAAGGACGATGCGGGAGAGCTAGGAAGTTATGATCTTTATGCCTTTCTTTATGACGTTAGTCATGCGTCATCCGATGCACCATAGTTTAAGGAGTGCATAATTCCTCCCCTATTTAGTTTTACACACACACATAGGCACACATAGACACACACACATACACACATGTACATACACGCATACAACGAAAGAGGTTGTCATGAACGATGCTTAAAGGATTGAGGAAAGACATTCTTTTTCGGTCAAGCTCTCATCGAGATTTTGAAGTTCCATTTGGAAAAGAAAGTGATGGTGGAGAGAGAAATTCTCCCTCCCATTGAGTTTGTCAAAGAGTGGGTGAATGTTGGAAAGAAAGGTTAGGGGAATGAATCTACTCTAGGCATGCACCGTAGATTGGTAAACAATAGGGACCTCTGGGGTTTCTTGATTTGGCCCTAGTTGGAGGTTTCCCTTCATCAAGAGGACAACATCATTTGTGTGTTTACATACTATGTATACTTTAATCTCCTTTCATTGTCTTCTCTCTTGGTTTTGCCTCATCTTTTATATAATATAAACCCCTACACAAGTTGTAGGCTGTCCTTGCGATGCCCCTATCATTATGCCCCTGTGGCAGAGGCTGACAGGATTGAAGAAAGACATCTTCGGTCAAGCTTTCATCGACCGTTTTAATTTCCCCTTAGAAAGAAAATTGAGGGTGGAGAGGGAAGTGCTACCAACCAGTGAATTTGTGAAAAGATGGTGACTCTGCCAAAAATGTTGAGAATGAACGGCCTTACTCTAAGTATGCGCCTTTAGTGCGGAGAGCGGGAGAGAGGGCTCGTACATTTCGTATTCAGGGTAGTCCTGAATCTCTGGGGTTCCTTGATTGGCTCTAGTTGAAGTTTCTCCTGTATCAGAAGGGCTGCATCATTCATGTTATCACATAATTTTGTACACAATCTATAATTTTATCACATTTCACCGTCTTTTCCATTTCTTTCTGCCCATCCTTTATGTAAATCCCCACACAAGTTATTGTCTGTTCTTGTGATGTCCAATCATCGATGATCCTGAAATTATCATCATCATCATCATCATCATCATCATCATTATTATTATTATTATTATTATTATTATTATTATTATTATTATTATTATTATTATTATTATTATTATTATTATTATTGAGTGAGAGAGCAGTGCATACCATCAAAGTGACACTAGGGTAAAATATACGAAGCCCAGTATACCCATCATGACTACCCGTCTGATATGGGTACACTAGGCACATGCATCACAACCATATGTGCGCGACATGGTGACCTCATATCAAGATAAACAGTATATGACCTTGCAGGTGGGGCCCAATTAGAATTTTCTTCTGGTCGTGTAGCCCATCCCGCTCAAAATGTTCCTGAATAAGGGTTGTTTAAGGATGTTGAACGAAACACCCATGTTTCCAGAGGTAAATTATTCAAACCCCAAAGAATTCCAAAGAATCAGGGAATTTATTATTATTATTATTATTATAATTATTATTATTATAATAATAATTATTATTATTATTATTAATGTTATTAACAATCACTCGCAGACGAACCTATAACATTATGTCATCATTTTCTGTGCAAAAGTTTGCAACTTCTCGCTGAACGGCATTTATTTCAGAGAATACCTTTCCCCAGATGAATTGTCTTCACTATGACTCATGAGCACCATCTACTCTAGATTAAACTGTCTGAAGTTCCACCACCCTTCGTACAGACACAAACACAGATACACATATTTATGAATGTATATAGACATTCACATATATAAGCAACCATATATATGTATACGTATATATATATGTGTGTGTGTATACATATATATGTATACATACATGCATTACGTAACAATCCATAAACAATTATAACTCTTACCAAAATTACAGTTCCTATGAAGGACAACCACGCAGCAGTATCAATGTATGGTATGATATTGGGTCATCCCATAAATAATGCGGTTTTTTCAATTGCCTGAATTAAAAGTCGGTGGGGGCCAGGATAAACTACCTGCATCAACTTGCTATAAAATCAGGTAATAATTTTACCTTGGACTTATTCTTAGTGCAAGTTCTGAAGAGTGCAGTTCGATTTTAACAGTTATTTTTTCAAAGCTGTAATGGCAGAAGAGACAAAAGAGCATATTCGGCATATTTTGCTTTATGAGTTCAATAAAGGCAATGACACAACAGAAAGTGCGAGAAACATTAATGCAGTATATGTGGGTCGGAAATAAGCGTAGGCCAGTGTCAACGGTGGTTCCAGAAATTCCGAGCCGGAAACTACAGCCTAGAAGCCGAGCCCCGTCCTAGAAGATCTGTAGAGATCAACAAGGACGACCTACAAACCCTAGTGGAACAAAATCTTATCGTAACAGCTAAGAAAATACAGAGAAGCTTGGATTTGGTCGTTCAACCATTCAGCGATTCCTGCATGCCATCGGAAAAGTCAGTAAATTGGGTCAATGGGTTGCTCACACACTTACCGAGTCTAATCGTGTGCAGAGAGTGAATGTGTTCTCTTCCTTGCTGTCTCGTCTCACGAATGAATCAAATAGTGACTGGTGACGAGAAATGGGTTCTCTATAAAAATGTCAAGCGCCAAAGACGTGGGGTAAGGAAAAGAGAAACACCGGTACCTCAAGCTAAAGAAGGTCTTCACGCACGTAAGGTGTTGTTATCTGTTTGGTGGGATATGAAAGGTTTAGTCCACTTTGAACTTTTAAACCCAAACCAAGCGATAACAAAAGAGATTAACTGCGAGCAGCCGGTTTAAGTCAGCGCTAGAAGGAGAACGACCATCTTTGGTTTCAAGACGAAAAGTGTTCTTCCATTAGTATAATGCTCGGCCAGATACTGCGAGGATGACATTCCAAAGGCTGGAGCAGTTTGAATGGGGAACAGTGCCCCATCCACTATATTCGCTGGACATTGCCCCATCTGATTATCATTTATTCCGCAGTCTTCAGAATCATTTGAACGGGAAAAATATGAATTTTGTAGACGAGGACAGAACAGTAGTGGATGAGTATTTTTCGTAACGGACAATTGAATTTTGGAAGTCTACCAGATAGATGGAAGAAGATAGAAGAGAATGGAGAGTATATTTTGGATTAAAAAACAACTTTGTTACACTCTTTTTTTTACTCTTTTTACTTGTTTCAGTCATTTGACTGCGGCCATGCTGGAGCACCGCCTTTAGTCGAGCAAATCGACCCCGGGACTTATTCTTTGTAAGCCCAGTACTTATTCTATCGGTCTCTTTTGCCAAACCGCTAAGTGACGGGGACGTAAACACACCAGCATCGGTTGTCAAGCAATGCTAGGGGAACAAACACAGACACACAAACATATTCACACACACTTGTATATATATATATACATATATAGGACAGGCTTCTTTCAGTTTCCGTCTACCAAATCCACTCACAAGGCATTGGTCGGCCCGGGGCTATAGCAGAAGACACGTGCCCAAGATGCCACGCAGTGGGACTGAACCCGGAACCATATGGTTGGTTAGCAAGCTACTTACCAAACAGCCACTCCTGATTTTATCTTGATTTTGAAAAATAAAAGAAGTATAAAAAAACCCGCATTATTTATGGGATGACCTAATATATACAACAAACAAATAAATGAAGCCTAGCCAGGCTCATTGGCCCGGTTTCCCGCTTTCTATGGCGTATGTGTTCTCCAGCTGGATGGGACGCCAGTCCATCGCAGCGTTACTCATTTTTGTCAGCTGAGTGGACTGGAGCAACGTGAAATGAAGTGTCGACCGGTCCAGGAATTAAAACCGTAATCTTACGATCATGATGCCGACATCCTAACCACTAAGCCACGCGCCTCCACGTATATACAACAAAACCACCATAAGCTAAGAAACCAAGAAGTTCCAAAATAAATTTAACCCTACAAGAAATAGGATTTCAATGAAAGACAGCATAGAAGCAGGAGAATTCAAGATTCAAGAGGTCAACAATGCACGGATAAAACTTCATTTTGGTTACTCTGAGTTACACATCTCCGATTTTCTAACGGACGTAGATGGAGATTAGAGAGGAAAATGAGCAGTGGATATTGCTCTTTGTAGGAAAAGGACCACAAAAATTCATCTTCATAGAAAAAGTACAGGAAAAAGAAATCGAAATATATACATTTTCCATCTTTTACTTGTTTCAGTCATTGGATTGCGACCGTGGGGAGGCACGGCCTTGAGAATTTTGCCTTTTTAGTGGAAGAATCAATTCCAGTATTAATTGTTTCTTAAGTTTCGTATTTCGTTGCTAATCTAGGCACAAGGCCCGAAATTTTGGGGGAGGGCCCAGACGATTAGATCGACACCAGTACACAACTGATACTTAATTTATCGACCCCGAAAGGATGAAAGGCAAAGTCGACCTCGGCGGAATTTGAACTTAGAACGTAGCGACGGACGAAATACCGCTAAGCATTTCGCCCGGAGTGCTAACGTTTCTGCCAGCTTGCGTATTTATTCTACCGTTCTCTTTTGCCGAACCGCTAGTATACGGGAACGTAAACACCGGTTGCCAGGCAGTGGTAGGTGACAAAAACAAACAGAAAGACACACACACACACACCACACACACACACACATACACACACGTATATATATGTATATATGTTATTTAAAACAGTTTGATTCGGATTCGTGCTACTTCAACTTTCGCATGCCCTTAACGGAGCCTGTCCCCTCAGGCTAGTGGGATACCCGGAACTCGGAATCATGTACTTGGGGAGCGAGCTTCTTACTACACAGCCACGCCTGCGCCTAAAAATATTTTGAAAAACTTTTGAAGGTGTTTATAAGAACTTGTAAATTTGATGTTTGGCGACGATAGAATACCGTGTGTGTGTGTGTGTGTGTGTGTGTGTGCGTGTGAGAGAGAGAGAGAGAGACAAACATACAGACAGACAGGCAGGCAGGCAGGCAGGCAGACAGACAGACAGAAAATGAGTGGGTGAGTAAGTGTGAGTGAATGTTAGAGAGAAAGAGAGATACAGTAACTATGTGAATGTTAGAGAGAGAAAGAGAGAGAGAGAGAGAGATACAGTAACTATGTGAATGTTAGAGAGGGAGAGAGAGAGAGAGAGATAGATACAGTAACTATGTGAATGTTAGAGAGGGAGAGAGAGAGAGGGAGAGAAAAAGAGAGAGAGAGAGAGATACAGTAACTATGTGAATGTTAGAGAGGGAGAGAGAGAGAGGGAGAGAAAGAGAGAGAGAGAGAGAGAGAGAGATACAGTAACTATGTGAATGTTAGAGAGGAGAGAGAGAGAGAGGGAGAGAAAAAGAGAGAGAGAGAGAGATAGATACAGTAACTATGTGAATGTTAGAGAGGGAGAGAGAGGGAGAGAAAGAGAGAGAGAGAGAGAGAGAGAGAGAGATACAGTAACTATGTGAATGTTAGAGAGGGAGAGAGAGAGAGGGAGAGAGAGAGAGAGAGAGAGACAGTACAGTGTGTGAGTTGTCTTCTTGTTATAAAGGGAGTTATGTTGCCACTGTGGATATGTAAGTTGCTTCTGTTTTCTAATGGGAGACCATAGAAACATATGAAATATGGAAAAATCGTGAGAGAAGGATTCCGTGGAGAGAGTTTAGTCATTCTTCCGTGAAGGAGGTCAAAGAATAAATATTTATACTACGGAAGATATAACAAAGTGAATCGATATGATATTTGATATAGAAAATATCGTGAAAATTATTACATAAACAGACTCTGTCGAATAAACAGATATACGAGTTGTGAACGACATCATATAACGATGTAGTTTAGAGGATGAAGCCAAATCAAGTTTTATAAATATTTAAGAGATTATCAGACTAATGAGAATAGAGTACCGAGAGAGATTTTTGGAAGAATAATTGAAGTTGGAGATTCAAGGGAGATAATTTTAGGACTACTGGCCAATTTCGTCACATGCATCTGTATGCGCGTCTGTCTGCTACACATTTATGCCCTTGTGAGCACACATACACATGAATGTACTTTTCCACAATAAATGCGCATGCATTTATGAGCCCGTATTAATACGCATCTATAATCACGCGTAGAGCATACACACACACACACACACACACACACCAGTACGCAACTATTTTGAGGAATAAGAATGCGTCCATTTATGTTTGAATAATGGGTATGTTTGAATAAAAGTAAATGCCGCATCCATTTCATATATACATACATACATACATACATATATATATATATATATATATCTTTGACTTCTGGCCGAAATCAGATCGCCATGTTGATTCGCTAGCCTCTGCACGCATTTTTTTTCTCTCCTTGTTTCTTTCTGTGTTTCTTTTCTGTGTATCTTTCTGTTGAAGAGCGTAGGCTCGAAACGTAAAAGACTTGTTTTATTTATATTCCTGAGCGCCATACTAATACAATTGTTTGTTTGTATTCCACCTGCCTTCGTCTTTTGTCTATTTTCATAAAGCTTCCCGTTATATATGCAATTTTAAATAAGTTTATTCACTTGACCGGTTTCACTATTTTAGAAAAAGATTGTCAAAAGTAAAATGTAAAGCTTTGTTTGTTAAGTACTGGTTGTCACAAAATATTACAATACAATATAATATTTTTAATGATCTTTTTAATATTTTCTCACGATTTTTCCTTGTAAACTGTTTTTAACATGTTCTTATTATTATCAAAGAATGTATTATGTATTGTAATATTTTGTGATAATCAGTATCTAACACAACAAAGCCCCTACAAAGCTTTTACATGTTACTTTTGACAATCTTTTTTCTAAAAAAGTGAAACCGGTCAAGTGAATAAACATCTTTAAAATTGCATTTTCAAACCTTCTTTCATATATATTTCCACTCGTGCGGTACCTTACGACTCCACTTTGTTATTTATATATATATATATACATATATAAAAAATGACTTGTTTTATATTTGATTTTATCTTTTGTTATTTATTTACTCTCTGTCTCTCTCTCTCTACATATGTGTGTGTGTGCATGTGTGTGTGTGTGTGCATGTGTGTGTGTGCGTGTGCATGTGTGTGTGTGTGTGTGTGTGCATGTGTGTGTGTATGTGTGTGCAGCTGCATGTATACATATATGTGTGTGTCTAGTATTTTTCTTGGGTTTTTATTTTACACTCCACCTCTCAAAAAAACTTATCTGTTTCTTGCAAGTAAGTTTGAGATGGATGCTAGACCCATCTATTCGTTAATTGTTCAAATTAATTTTTTTCACTATAGGTAAGTAGCTTGCTAACCAACCACATGGTTCCGGGTTCAGTCCCACTGCATGGCATCTTGGGCATGTGTCTTCTACTATAGCCCCGGTCCGACCAATGCCTTGTGAGTGGATTTGGTAGACGGAAACTGAAAGAAGCCTGTCGTATATATATATATATATATATATATATATGTGTGTGTGTGTGTGTGTGTGTGTGTGTGTGTGTGTTTGTGTGTCTGTGTTTGTTCCCCTAGCATTGCTTGACAACCGATGCTGATGTGTTTATGTCCCCGTTACTTAGCGGTTCGGCAAAAGAGACCGATAGAATAAGTACTGGGTTTACAAAAAGAATAAGTCCCGGGGTCGAGTTGCTCGACTAAAGGCGGTGCTCCAGCATGGCCGCAGTCAAATGACTGAAACAAGTAAAAGAGTAAAAGAGAGTAACCTAACAGGAATTACTCGTCAAATATGTCAGGTGACTTTGCTCAACTACGGACATGAGCACTTCACTGGATCGCTTGTCAGTTACGTCTGGCGATTTCCCTTTACGACGGGCAAGAGCACTTCGCCAGATGTAACTGATCGTATTTCTAGCGCTTCGGTAATTATATAGAATAAATTTCCTAAAACTACATGTCCAAATCAGGGTGCATCTTCCACAATACAGCGTCTCCCCTGCAGTAAAATGCAGTTACTGATTTTGAAAGAATACAATGGAATTAGATCAGTGCTTAGGTCGCAAAACGGCAGTGAAACGTTTTGAAACTTCCTAATAGAACGTTCTGTTGGGAAATGAGTAAAAAGTTAATATAAAAGATTATATCTGTTCTTAAATGTTTTAAAATGACTTCCCCGGGTTTAACAAACAGTCTGAGATCAAATTACTTGCCAAAAAAGAAATTCTAAATTATTTTAACAATCTCAATTTTTCGTTCAATTAGTGATCTTTTA
This sequence comes from Octopus sinensis, assembly GCF_006345805.1. Classification (NCBI taxonomy): domain Eukaryota; kingdom Metazoa; phylum Mollusca; class Cephalopoda; order Octopoda; family Octopodidae; genus Octopus; species Octopus sinensis. The sequence continues at coordinate 5,478,868 of NC_043000.1, forward strand.
ATTAAAAATCAGAATATTAAAAAACGTAAACACACACACACAGACTCACGCATATATGTAAAAGAAACAATAAGATAGTTTTTTTTGTTTTGTTTGTAATTTTATTTTTCATTTCAACACAACTTTAAGATGGAAAATATTTTCTTCGTCCGCTGAGATCTAATTAAGATCTATTGGATGTGTTAATTCTAAATAATTAGATGGTAACTAAGGTAACGTTTGCTGAAATGTAAGAATATATCGAGCTAGTTTCGCTTCAGTAATTTAGCAGTTTAATTAATGCAAAGCCGATGTAATAACTAATGCCTTTTAATTAACATACGAATGCTTATATCGATCGCAGGTCTCGTCGGTCGTACAATTGAAAAAGAAATATGCAATCGTCTTTCTGAAAGTGATGAGAACTAACATGGTGGTGGTAGTGGTGGTAGTAGTGGTAGTAGTAGTGGTAGTAGTGGTAGTAGTAGTAGTAGCAGTAGTAGTAGTAGCAGCAGCAGCAGCTGTAGTAGTAGTAGTAGTAGTTGTTGTTGTTGTTGAGTAGCAGCTGCAGCAGCAGCAGTAGTTGCTGATTTGGGAGTGAAGGTTTACTTTGTAGAAGGAAAATAATTATATTGCACAATAGAAGAGAATCGTTTTAACATAGGTACACTCAGCCTTGGATAAAAGGCTTCGCAATAAGTAACTAAATAAATAAATGGCGGATGAAGGACAAAGAGAGTAGAAATGGAACCGAACGTTTAATTAGGAGTCTGAGAGACAGAAGCAGAAACTCATAAATGCGGCTCTGGTGATATAAGAGATGAGTGAATTGGCCGCTGGAGAAATGGGACAACAGAAATAAATCAATACATTTCAGAAGGAAAAAAATGAAAAAATATCTTTTACTTGTTTGAAGTCATTAGACTATGGCTAAACTGGGGCGTTGCCTTGAACGATTTTTTTTTAGTCGAATGAATCGACCTCTAATACTTATTTTTTGTTAAGCCTGGTACTTATTCTATCTGTCTCATTTACCGAACCGCCAAGTTACGGGGACGTAAACACCCCAACAATGGTTGTCATACACAAACTCACACACACGCATATATACGAACGGCTTCTCTCAGTTCCCGTCTACCAAATCCTCTCACAAGGCTTTGGTGGGCGCGAGACTATAGCAGAAGACATTTGTCCAAAGTGCTACGCAGTGGGACTGAACTCGGAACCATCTGTTTGGGAAGCAAGCTTCTTACCACACAGCCACGCCCGTACCTATCATATGTATGTGATACCTTCATAACAGTTTCTGATTTACGTCAAAAGCCAGTTGTTTTGAGATGATGGAGTAAGCCATCGTCGACCTAGTACATGGATAAGCCATCATCGACCTAGTACATGGAGTAAGCCATCATCGACCTAGTACATGGATAAGCCATCATCGACCTAGTACATGGATAAGCCATCATCGACCTAGTACATGGAGTAAGCCATCATCGACCTAGTACATGGATAAGCCATCATCGACCTAGTACATGGGCAAGCCATCATCGACCTAGTACATGGATAAGCCATCATCGACCTAGTACATGGATAAGCCATCATCGACCTAGTACATGGATAAGCCATCATCGACCTAGTACATGGATAAGCCATCATCGACCTAGTACATGGAAGCCATCATCGACCTAGTACATGGATAAGCCATCATCGACCTAGTACATGGATAAGCATCATCGACCTAGTACATGGATAAGCCATCATCGACCTAGTACATGGATAAGCCATCATCGACCTAGTACATGGATAAGCCACATCGACCTAGTACATGGCTAAGCCATCATCGACCTAGTACATGGATAAGCCATCATCGACCTAGTACATGGAGTAAGCCATCATCGACCTAGTACATGGATAAGCCATCATCGACCTAGTACATGGGCAAGCCTCATCGACCTAGTACATGGATAAGCCATCATCGACCTAGTACATGGAAGCCATCATCGACCTAGTACATGGAGTAAGCCATCATCGACCTAGTACATGGATAAGCCATCATCGACCTAGTACATGGATAAGCATCATCGACCTAGTACATGGATAAGCCATCATCGACCTAGTACATGGATAAGCCATCATCGACCTAGTACATGGATAAGCCATCATCGACCTAGTACATGGATAAGCCATCATCGACCTAGTACATGGATAAGCCATCATCGACCTAGTACATGGGCAAGCCATCATGACCTAGTACATGGATAAGCCATCATCGACCTAGTACATGGGCAAGCCATCATCGACCTAGTACATGGATAAGCCATCATCGACCTAGTACATGGGCAGCCATCATCGACCTAGTACATGGATAAGCCATCATCGACCTAGTACATGGGCAGCCATCATCGACCTAGTACATGGATAGCCATCATCGACCTAGTAATGGGCAAGCCATCATCGACCTAGTACATGGATAAGCCATCATCGACCTAGTACATGGGCAAGCCATCATCGACCTAGTACATGGATAGCCATCATCGACCTAGTACATGGATTAGCCATCATCGACCTAGTACATGGAAAGCCATCATCGACCTAGTACATGGATAAGCCATCATCGACCTAGTACATGGATAAGCCATCATCGACCTAGTATAATGGATAAGCCATCATCGACCTAGTACATGGATAAGCCATCATCGACCTAGTACATGGGCAAGCCATCATCGACCTAGTACATGGATAAGCCATCATCGACCTAGTACTGGATAAGCCATCATCGACCTAGTTACATGGCACGCCATCATCCTCCTAGTACATGGATAAGCCATCACCGATACCTAGTACATGGGCAAGCCATCATCGACCTAGTACATGGATAAGCCATCATCGACCTAGTACATGGGCAAGCCATCATCGACCTAGTACATGGATAAGCCATCATCGACCTAGTACATGGATAACCATCATTCGACCTAGTACATGGGCAAGCCATCATCGACCTAGTACCTGGATAAGCCATCATCGACCTAGTACATGGCAAGCCATCATCGACCTAGTACATGGATAAGCCATCATCGACCTAGTACATGGATAAGCCATCATCGACCTAGTACATGGATAAGCCATCATCGACCTAGTAACATGGATAAGCCATCATCGACCTAGTACATGGATAAGCCATCATCGACCTAGTACATGGATAAGCCATCATCGACCAAGTACATGGATAAGCCATCATCGACCTAGTACATGGGCAGCCATCATCGACCTAGTAAATGGATAAGCCATCATCGACCTAGTACATGGGCAAGCCATATCGACCTAGTACATGGATAAGCCATCATCGACCTAGTACATGGGCAAGCCATCATCGACCTAGTATATGGATAAGCCATCATCGACCTAGTACATGGGCAAGCCATCATCGACCGAGTACATGGATAAGCCATCATCGACCTAGTACATGGATAAGCCATCATTGACCTAGTACATGGATAAGCCATCATCGACCTAGTACATGGATAAGCCATCATCGACCTAGTACATGGATAAGCCATCATCGACCTAGTACATGGATAAGCCATCATCGACCTAGTACAAGGATAAGCCATCATCGACCTTGTACATGGATAAGCCATCATCGACCTAGTACATGGGCAAGCCATCATCGACCTAGTACATGGAAAAGCCATCATCGACCTAGTACATGGGCAAGCCATCATCGACCTAGTACATGGATAAGCCATCATCGACCTAGTACATGGATAAGCCATCATCGACCTAGTACATGGATAAGCCATCATCGACCTAGTACATGGATAAGCCATCATCGACCTAGTACATGGATAAGCCATCATCGACCTAGTACATGGATAAACCATCATCGACCTAGTACATGGATAAGCCATCATCGACCTAGTACATGGATAAGCCATCCCGGACCTAGTACATGGATAAGCCATCATCGACCTAGTACATGGATAAGCCATCATCGACCTAGTACATGGATAAGCCATCATCGACCTAGTACATGGATAAGCCATCATCGACCTAGTACATGGATAAGCCATCATCGACCTAGTACATGGATAAGCCATCATCGACCTAGTACATGGATAAGCCATCATCGACCTAGTACATGGATAAGCCATCATCGACCTAGTACAGGGAAAGCCATCATCGACCTAGTACATGGATAAGCCATCATCGACCTAGTACATGGGCAAGCCATCATCGACCTAGTACATGGATAAGCCATCATCGACCTAGTACATGGGCAAGCCATCATCGACCTAGTACATGGATAAGCCATCATCGACCTAGTACATGGGCAAGCCATCATCGACCTAGTACATGGATAAGCCATCATCGACCTAGTACATGGATAAGCCATCATCGACCTAGTACATGGATAAGCCATCATCGACCTAGTACATGGATAAGCCATCATCGACCTAGTACAGGGATAAGCCATCATCGACCTTGTACATGGAGTAAGCCATCATCGACCTAGTACATGTGCAAACCATCATCGACCTAGTACATGGATAAGCCATCATCGACCTAGTACATGTGCAAGCCATCATCGACCTAGTACATGGATAAGCCATCATCGACCTAGTACATGGGCAAGCCATCATCGACCTAGGACATGGATAAGCCATCATCGACCTAGTACATGGATAAGCCATCATCGACCTAGTACATGGATAAGCCATCATCGACCTAGTACATGGATAAGCCATCATCGACCTAGTACATGGATAAGCCATCATCGACCTAGTACATGGGCAAGCCATCATCGACCTAGTACATGGATAAGCCATCATCGACCTAGTACATGGATAAGCCATCATCGACCTAGTACATGGAGTAAGCCATCATCGACCTAGTACATGGATAAGCCATCATCGACCTAGTACATGGGCAAGCCATCATCGACCTAGTACATGGATAAGCCATCATCGACCTAGTACATGGGCAAGCCATCATCGACCTAGTACATGGATAAGCCATCATCGACCTAGTACATGGGCAAGCCATCATCGACCTAGTACATGGATAAGCCATCATCGACCTAGTACATGGGCAAGCCATCATCGACCTAGTACATGGATAAGCCATCATCGACCTAGTACATGGGCAAGCCATCATCGACCTAGTACATGGATAAGCCATCATCGACCTAGTACATGGGCAAGCCATCATCGACCTAGTACATGGATAAGCCATCATCGACCTAGTACATGGATAAGCCATCATCGACCTAGTACATGGATAAGCCATCATCGACCTAGTACATGGATAAGCCATCATCGACCTAGTACATGGATAAGCCATCATCGACCTAGTACATGGATAAGCCATCATCGACCTAGTACATGGGCAAGCCATCATCGACCTAGTACATGGGCAAGCCATCATCGACCTAGTACATGGATAAGCCATCATCGACCTAGTACATGGATAAGCCATCATCGACCTAGTACATGGGCAAGCCATCATCGACCTAGTACATGGATAAGCCATCACCGACCTAGTACATGGGCAAGCCATCATCGACCTAGTACATGGATAAGCCATCATCGACCTAGTACATGGGCAAGCCATCATCGACCTAGTACATGGATAAGCCATCATCGACCTAGTACATGGATAAACCAACATCGACCTAGTACATGGGCAAGCCATCATCGACCTAGTACATGGATAAGCCATCATCGACCTAGTACATGGGCAAGCCATCATCGACCTAGTACATGGATAAGCCATCATCGACCTAGTACATGGATAAGCCATCATCGACCTAGTACATGGATAAGCCATCATCGACCTAGTACATGGATAAGGCATCATCAACCTAGTACATGGATAGGCCATCATCGACCTAGTACATGGATAAGCCATCATCGACCTAGTACATGGAGTAAGCCATCATCGACCTAGTATATGGATAAGCCATCATCGACCTAGTACATGGGCAAGCCATCATCGACCTAGTACATGGATAAGCCATCATCGACCTAGTACATGGATAAGCCATCATCGACCTAGTACATGGAAAAGCCATCATCGACCTAGTACATGGGCAAGCCATCATCGACCTAGTACATGGATAAGCCATCATCGACCTAGTACATGGGCAAGCCATCATCGACCTAGTACATGGATAAGCCATCATCGACCTAGTACATGGGCAAGCCATCATCGACCTAGTACATGGATAAGCCATCATCGACCTAGTACATGGATAAGCCATCATCGACCTTGTACATGGATAAGCCATCATCGACCTAGTACATGGATAAGCCATCATCGACCTAGTACATGGATAAGCCATCATCGACCTAGTACATGGATAAGCCATCATCGACCTAGTACATGGATAAGCCATCATCGACCTAGTACATGGATAAGCCATCATCGACCTAGTACATGGATAAGCCATCATCGACCTAGTACATGGATAAGCCATCATCGACCTAGTACATGGGCAAGCCATCATCGACCTAGTACATGGATAAGCCATCACCGACCTAGTACATGGGCAAGCCATCATCGACCTAGTACATGGATAAGCCATCATCGACCTAGTACATGGATAAGCCATCATCGACCTAGTACATGGATAAGCGATCATCGACCTAGTACATGGATAAGCGATCATCGACCTAGTACATGGATAAGCCATCATCGACCTAGTACATGGATAAGCCATCATCGACCTAGTACATGGAAAAGCCATCATCGACCTAGTACATGGATAAGCCATCATCGACCTAGTACATGGATAAGCCATCATCGACCTAGTACATGGATAAGCCATCATCGACCTAGTACAAGGATAAGCCATCATCGACCTTGTACATGGATAAGCCATCATCGACCTAGTACATGGGCAAGCCATCATCGACCTAGTACATGGATAAGCCATCATCGACCTAGTACATGGGCAAGCCATCATCGACCTAGTACATGGATAAGCCATCATCGACCTAGTACATGGGCAAGCCATCATCGACCTAGTACATGGATAAGCCATCATCGACCTAGTACATGGATAAGCCATCATCGACCTAGTACATGGATAAGCCATCATCGACCTAGTACATGGATAAGCCATCATCGACCTAGTACATGGATAAGCCATCATCGACCTAGTACATGGATAAGCCATCATCGACCTAGTACATGGGCAAGCCATCATCGACCTAGTACATGGATAAGCCATCATCGACCTAGTACATGGGCAAGCCATCAACGACCTAGTACATGGATAAGCCATCATCGACCTAGTACATGGGCAAGCCATCATCGACCTAGTACATGGATAAGCCATCATCGACCTAGTACATGGATAAGCCATCATCGACCTAGTACAATGATAAGCCATCATCGACCTAGTACATGGATAAGCCATCATCGACCTAGTACATGGATAAGCCATCATCGACCTAGTACATGGATAAGCCATCATCGACCTAGTACATGGATAAGCCATCATCGACCTAGTACATGGATAAGCCATCATCGACCTAGTACATGGGCAAGCCATCATCGACCTAGTACATGGATAAGCCATCATCGACCTAGTACATGGATAAGCCATCATCGACCTAGTACATAGATAAGCCATCATCGACCTAGTACATGGGCAAGCCATCATCGACCTAGTACATGGATAAGCCATCATCGACCTAGTACATGGGCAAGCCATCATCGACCTAGTACATGGATAAGCCATCATCGACCTAGTACATGGGCAAGCATCATCGACCTAGTACATGGATAAGCCATCATCGACCTAGTACATGGGCAAGCCATCATCGACCTAATACATGGATAAGCCATCATCGACCTAGTACATGGATAAGCCATCATCGACCTAGTACATGGATAAGCCATCATCGACCTAGTACATGGATAAGCCATCATCGACCTAGTACATGGATAAGCCATCATCGACCTAGTACATGGATAAGCCATCATCGACCTAGTACATGGATAAGCCATCATCGACCTAGTACATGGATAAGCCATCATCGACCTAGTACATGGTACATGGATAAGCCATCATCGACCTAGTACATGGGCAAGCCATCATCGACCTAGTACATGGATAAGCCATCATCGACCTAGTACATGGGCAAGCCATCATCGACCTAGTACATGGATAAGCCATCATCGACCTAGTACATGGATAAGCCATCATCGACCTAGTACATGGATAAGCCATCATCGACCTAGTACATGGATAAGCCATCATCGACCTAGTACATGGATAAGCCATCATCGACCTAGTACATGGATAAGCCATCATCGACCTAGTACATGGATAAGCCATCATCGACCTAGTACATGGATAAGCCATCATCGACCTAGTACATGGGCAAGCCATCATCTACCTAGTACATGGATAAGCCATCATCGACCTAGTACATGTGCAAACCATCATCGACCTAGTACATGGATAAGCCATCATCGACCTAGTACATGGATAAGCCATCATATACCTAGTACATGGGCAAGCCATCATCGACCTAGTACATGGATAAGCCATCATCGACCTAGTACATGGGCAAGCCATCATCGACCTAGTACATGGATAAGCCATCATCGACCTAGTACATGGATAAGCCATCATCGACCTAGTACATGGATAAGCCATCATCGACCTAGTACATGGATAAGCCATCATCGACCTAGTACATGGATAAGCCATCATCGACCTAGTACATGGGCAAGCCATCATCGACCTAGTACATGGATAAGCCATCATCGACCTAGTACATGGGCAAGCCATCATCGACCTAGTACATGGATAAGCCATCATCGACCTAGTACATGGATAAGCCATCATCGACCTAGTACATGGGCAAGCCATCATCGACCTAGTACATGGAGTAAGCCATCATCGACCTAGTACATGGATAAGCCATCATCGACCTAGTACATGGGCAAGCCATCATCGACCTAGTACATGGATAAGCCATCATCGACCTAGTACATGGGCAAGCCATCATCGACCTAGTACATGGATAAGCCATCATCGACCTAGTACATGGATAAGCCATCATCGACCTAGTACATGGATAAGCCATCATCGACCTAGTACATGGACAAGCCATCATCGACCTAGTACATGGATAAGCCATCATCGACCTAGTACATGGATAAGCCATCATCGACCTAGTACATGAATAAGCCATCATCGACCTAGTACATGGATAAGCCATCATCGACCTAGTACATGGATAAGCCATCATCGATCTAGTACATGGATAAGCCATCATCGACCTAGTACATGGGCAAGCCATCATCGACCTAGTACATGGATAAGCCATCATCGATCTAGTACATGGATAAGCCATCATCGACCTAGTACATGGATAAGCCATCATCGACCTAGTACATGGATAAGCCATCATCGATCTAGTACATGGATAAGCCATCATCGACCTAGTACATGGATAAGCCATCATCGACCTAGTACATGGATAAGCCATCATCGACCTAGTACATGGATAAGCCATCATCGACCTAGTACATGGAGTAAGCCATCATCATCGACCTAGTACATGGATAGCCATCATCGGCCTAGTACATGGATAAGCCATCATCGACCTAGTACATGGATAAGCCATCATCGACCTAGTACATGGATAAGCCATCATCGACCTAGTACATGGATAAGCCATCATCGACCTAGTACATGGATAAGCCATCATCGACCTAGTACATGGATAAGCCATCATCGACCTAGTACATGGATAAGCCATCATCAACCTAGTACATGGATAAGCCATCATCGACCTAGTACATGGATAAGCCATCATCGACCTAGTACATGGATAAGCCATCACTGACCCTAGTATATGACTGGAGCTTTATTTTATCCGTCCCGAAAGAATGAGAAGCAGCGTTGATCATTTCGGAATTTGAATTCGGAATGTAAAAAGCCAGAGAAATACGGCAAGCCATTTTGTTCGTCGCGCTAACGATTCTAATAACCTGCAAAGACCCCTTCTGTCACGAATTAGCATTGGATTGTACCTAGAAATTATCCCTCCGAGGCACAAGTCTAGACAACGTTGTTTATGGAAGACCAGACAGTCACCTACGCATACCAACCTCCCGTCTCCACGCCACTGATGTTGTCCAAAGGAAAGGCAAAGGCCGATACAGCTTGGCACCAGTGACGTCTCAATTCATTACAGCTGAGTGAACTGGAGCAACGTGAAATAAAGTGTCTTACTCAAGAACACACCACACTTCCTGTCTCAGGAATCAAACTTACAACCGCACGATCGTAAGCCTGAGTCTCTAACCACTGAGCCATGAGCCTAACGATTCTAATATCCTACCTCCCGAATAATAATTCTTTCTACTGTAGACACTGACAATTCTACATCGTCACCTTAATAATAATAATGATTTCAAAGTTTTGCCACAAGGGCAGCTTGGAGGAGGGGATTAAGTCGATTACATCGACCCCAGTTTCACTGGTACTTAATTTATCGATCCCGAAAGGAGGAGAGGCAAAGTCGACTTCGGCGGATTTTGAACTCAGAACGTAGCGGCAGACGAAATACTGCTAAGCACTCCGTCCACCATGCTAACGATTCTGCCAGATCACCTTAATAATAATGATAATAAGAAGAAGAAGAGAAGAAGAAGAAGAAGAAGAAGAAGAAGAAGAAGAAAAAGAAGAAAAAGAAAAAGAAGAAAAAGAAAAAGAAGAAGAAGGAGAAGAAGAAGAAGAAGAAGAAGAAGAAGAAGAAGAAGAAGAAGAAGAAGAAAACTTTCTACAATAGGCACAAGGCCTGAAATTTGGTGGGAGGGAGCCAGTACGTAACTGGTACTTAATTTATCGACCCCGAAAGGATGAAAAGCAAAGTCTGCCTCGGCGGAATTTGAACTCAGAATGAAGCGACGGGCGAACTACTGCTAAGCATTCCGTCCAGCGTGCTAATGATTCTTGTAGCTCACCGTAATAATAATAATAATAATAATAATAATAAATAATAATAATTATAATATGAGTGGCTGTGTGGTAAGTAGCTTTCTTACGAACCATATGGTTCCAGGTTCAGTCCCACTGCGTGGTACCTTGGGCAAGTATCTTCTACTATAGCCTCGGGCCGACCAAAACCTTGTGAGTGGATTTGGTAGACGGAAAACTGAGAGAAGCCCGTCGTATATATGTATATATATATATATGTATATGTGTATGTTTGTGTGTCTGTACTTGTCCCACGAACATCGCTTGACAACAGATGCTGGTGTGTTTACGTCTCCGTAACTAAGCGGTTCGGCACAAAGAAACCGATAGATAAGTACTAGGCTTACAAAGAATAAGTCCTGGGGTCGATTTGCTTGACTAAAGGCGGTGCTCCAGCATGGCCACAGTCAAATGACTGAAACAACTAAAAGAATAAAAGAATAAAAGAACTGTTTCAAATTTTGGTCAGAAGTTTTGGGAGGGGCGTTTAACTGATTACATCTACCCGCTTACTCTTTTACTTGTTTCAGTCATTTGACTGCGGCCATGCTGGAGCACCGCCTTTAGTCGAGCAACTCAACCCCAGGACTTATTCTTTTGTAAGCCCAGTACTTATTCTATCGGTCTCTTTTGCCGAACCGCTAAGTAACGGGGACATAAACACCCCAGCATCGGTTGTCAAGCAATGCTAGGGGGACGAACACAGACACACAAACACTCAAACACACATATATATATATACATATATACGACGGCTTCTTTCAGTTTCCGTCTACCAAATCCACTCACAAGGCTTTGGTCGGCCCGAGGTTATAGTAGAAGACACTTTCCCAAGGTGCCACGCAGTGGGACTGAACCCGGAACCATGTGGTTGATAAACAAGCTACTTACCACACAGCCACTCCTGCGCCTGATTAGTATTTTATTTTCTATCGACACCGGAAAAATGTAAAGCAAAAATCGAACCCGGAGGAATTTGCACTCAGAATGTAAAAGAGACTGAACAAACACTGTTAAGCCCTTTTTTTCGACCCTCTAACGATTCGACTATTTCGCCGCCGAAATGATATCAAAATAATGTCGGCAACAGCTTCTCTTTATCTCTGAGTAGATGTGGAATAAACTAAACACGCAATTCCTATCATATTAAAATATATAACTGATAATCAAAGATGATTTCTATTAGAAAAGGCTAAGCAGTTTTAAGCCATTGTGTATCAGCTTAACTCTTTGAGACAATTTTTATTCAATAACTCTTATTGATAGGGGATGCATGCAAAGATTTTATTCTAACGATGGAAACACTTCCAAAATTCGTGTCAGATAAAATAATAGCTTTTGTGAATATGTGTGTTAATATATTTCCTAAATCATGCAAAGGTTTTGGAACACTTGAACTGAAATCTATCGCTCTTTTTAACATTTTATCTGGAAATTTCCAGCTCGATTGATTTAAGCTGATAATATTAAGTATTTGTCAGAAGAAAATAGTATTGTGTGTAACAGGATACGATATTATTACTCTTAAATCTAGAGTTCACCACCTTACAAACTTTGAATATAATGATTTAACATATTTATTGATTTTGTCTCAAGAAAACTTAATCATTTCAGAGTGTTGTAATTTGCTTGAAGCATTGCAATGTGTATAAATGATATAGTTGTTTGCATAAGCCTTTGAGCAATGTAGGTGGGAAGACAGGCAATATATGCAAAGTAGTGTCTATAAATGAAAACTAACAGATATTGTATTGCCTTGTATCGTGTTTTATTGATCCTAAAATATTTTGGAAAAGATCCTTCTCTTCTAATAAAAGAATATAATTAAAGTGCTCCAAAAATGTGTTGTTACTGGCAAAGGATGATAGTACACTAAAATGGTCTGCTAGTAACAATATATCATTCATTATTCTTTGATTACTTTTTCTACTATTTGAAAAAGATAACCTTTCCCGAAATATTATAGGATCACTAAACAACTTTCATAAAGTTTTTTCGTTTGATTGGCATCAGCTTAGATATTTTGTCTTTCCTCTCACCTGCGTTGGTCAAAGGTTTATTCAAATATTTACAACTTATAATCATTTTACACATATTCAAAGTAAGTTTTTATTCCCAAAGTATTCGATTTTCAGTGGCCTGCTCAAGTTCTATTCAGGCTTATTGTCGTTCTTGTATCATCTTAAAACAAACTTGATCTAAAAGATCTATAATCAGAAACAATCCGGCAATGACCATACCATTTTTATGTATACCAAAAACTATATTGTTAAATGCATATGACAGGAGGGTGTGGTTTGTAGCAGCTTTGCTTCCTATTTCTAGCAAGTTGAGCAACTACCTAGAGCTTTCTTACTGGCTCCTTGTTATACATATTTCTTTTTACTTTACACAAAACTCCTGTAATGATGAGGCTGGGTCCGTTTTTAATTTGAATTTGAAACCATTCCCAAAGGCATCAGCATGAAATAATCAGTAAATAGTGTTGTTAGAATATCTAAATTCACTAATATTATCTCGTCTTGCTTTACAACGTTCCCCTTTGCGATTGAATTAAGCTAAAATTCTTCTTTAATATTCATCATGTAAGCAAGAGACCGTGGAAAGAAATAAAATGAAATCCTGCTAAGTCACAAGCTCCATCTCATTTCGATTCGCAGTCTCTTCAGTTAATGCTTTGAGAAAGGCATAATCACCAAAACGTTTCGTTAGTGTTTTCTACGTATTTAGGAAGAATTCATATTTCTTTATTGCCCACAAGGGGCTAAACATAGAGGGGACAAACAAGGACAGACAAAGGGATTAAGTCGATTTCATCGACCCCAGTGCGTAACTGGTACTTAATTTATCGACCCCGAAAGGATGAAAGGCAAAGTCGACCTCGGCGGAATTTGAACTCAGAACGTAACGGCAGACGAAATACCGCTAACCATTTCGCCCGGAGTGCTAATGTTTCTGCCAGCTCGCCGCCTTTGTATTTCAGAAGAATTCAGTAATATTGTTCCCTACACACAAGCGTCATTTTATTCTCGAAATTACGCAAAGTAAACGCTTAGCCGTCAGTGGCATACTTTTGAAACAAAAGCAAAACCTACTTGTTAAGGATAATGATTTATAGAGACAAATTTTTTTTATCCCCGTGTCACCTTAAATAGACATTAATCTAGGAGACCTATGATCAGAAAGGATCTAGCAGTCGCCGTTTCATCTTTATCTGCATGAGGGATTACATAGTGAAATGAATTTAATGTGCTAGAATGTGATTTGAGGCAGATTTGACTGCTATTTCTAGCAACAAAAGCTGATTCAAATGCCAGAATATTTTTGCATCACTTAATTATGTTCCTGATATTGGTAAAAATGGATTTGATCATTGTATAATGGGCGCGATTGTTTGATATTGACTATATGAGAGAGATCTCATCAAGCGCTTATCGTATCTGGTTATCAGTTTCACAACTATTTGATATATAGATATAGTCAAAATGAACAATAAAATTAACAATAACAAACAAGGGGACGGGCATAACACTGCATTAGTTTGACACTCAATAAAAAGAGAGAGTTTTGGAGTTTCGAACATAGCTCTTCGTCGGAAAGGAGAAAGTAAAAAGTCCAAAGAGGAAAAGAAATCACCAACAGCATGTATGTAGTTACATTACATATATGTATGTATGTGTATGTGTATGTGTGTGTGTGTGTGTGCTTGTGTGTGAGTATGTGGGTGTATACATATACATATATATACAGTTTGTGTTACTCTGGGTTAAACGGAAAGTGAGCAGGTGAAAAGGTGTTGTAGTTTCGTTCTGGTGTGTTATTATAAACTCTGTGAGGATTGAAGTATAGGGCCCCGTGATATTTAAATTCAATATTACTCAGTTTTATTTAATGGTTTATGAGACTGTAATATAAATGTTGTTAACGATGTTGCGAAATGTATATCAGAATTCCAAAAACAATTTCTTCAACGAACACAAGTTTGTGTAGTTAAATTGTTCGTTTCGCAACCACGAAACTTAGGATTTGGTTCCAATTCGTAGCACTTTGAACAAGTTTTTTGTTCTGTACCATCGGGGGTTGGATAATGCCTTGGCAATGAAATTTAGCCAACTGGGACGTGGTTAATGTCTAAGTAAATGTCCATGGGTATGTATATGGAATTGTATGTAAGCGTTTTCTGCTACACCGCTTCAAATTCGACTGTCGTTTCTATTCGGTCAGTTAGCTGTTCGATGAATAGATTTTAACAAATTAAGTCACAGGCTTGAAAGTAAACAGCGTGGCCGTAACCCAGTGGCAGTAATTAGTAAAAGAATACATGACTTAAAGAACGTAGTTATATATAAAAACAACTGTCACTGTCTTCAAAATGAGAACCATTCGAATTGAGGCCGAAGACATTGAGCGCCATATTGAATGCAGAGACCTGAATGTTTGATTGGCTGATGCTAGAGACAAGCTAAATAGCATGGTAACATCTGTTGCATCTTTCTCTCTTTACGATGATGAGAAAGACGTTATCTCACATACCATCTGGATGGCAATAATATATTTATTTTCGGATATTATCTTTATAATATGAAATGATACTCTGTAACAATATTAAATAAATAGCTTAATGGTAAAAGGCAAAATAAGAAGATAATTGCCATGCGAAAAGAATTGTACAGTCAGAAGAAAAAAAGACATTCCTAAAATAAGAAGGCCATCGTTTATCGAGACTACTTCCCATCCAAGACATTAACTTGTCGCACAATATAACACATTAACTTGATTGACTTTTAAATGACCACCATTTTTCTAAGGAAAGCAACCTATTGGCTAAAAATCGATTGCAAGAATTCCCCAAGACTTATTAGAATACGAAACTAATTTTCTTTCTGTCTTATTTTTCTCTGAAACAAAACTGTGTTCCCACAGGAAATATTGTAAATAGCATCTTCGATTCCTGTTACTGTCTGTCAAAGCGCTGAAACAATAATAATAAAAAGAAAGCCAAATAGTTGATGAATAAAATATTTCTAGACAGATATACTGTCGATTTCTGCTTTATTATTTGTGCATTTTACTTAGTTATGTTCTGGTAAATAATCCAGCAATGCTGGATCCGAAGACGAAACCAGTAGGAAATTGGTTAAAAACGTTGGAGTCCACGTGAAGCCGATGGTAATGTCTTATCCTACTCCACATTGGGTTTTGCCTACGGGCGACGAGAAAGGAACAAGGGAAATTACAATATAACGTTATATATGTTAGTCAGTTAGTTAGTTAATTTGGCTCAAAAGCAAATAGCAAGGCCATGTAGGGGGACATGGAGTTAAGTACAGGGTGGTGTTCATGTAAAGAGGTCAGGCCACTCTTTGAACAAAGCGGTCGTCGGCATCTTCACCATCTCGTCTGGCAGCTTGTTCCACGGATCCGCAACCCGGATGGAGAAAGCTCCTCTCCTTCGTTTGAGATGAAATCGTCGCAGGTAGAGCTTTTTGGAATGACCCCGCAGCCGACGCTCTGGAGCAGGAGTGAAGAACAGCTCTTTCGAGAAGTTACACTTTCCGCTTATGATGTTGTGGGCGAGAATGAGATCACCACGGCGGCGGCGTTTTTCAAGAGAATAAAGGTCGAGCGTCCTCAGCCTTTCTTCGTAGGACAAATTTTTGAGACCATGAACCATGCGGGTAGCCAGCTTCTGGACTCTTTCGAGATGCTGTATGTCTTTGAGGAGATAAGGAGAAGAGGCTTGAATCCCATACCCCATATGGGTCTCACCAGCGTGACATAGAGTGGTAGGAATATGGCTGCTGTGAGCATTCCGAATGACCGTCGAATCAAGAACAGAATTCCGCGTGCTTTGTTGGCAGCATGGACGCACTGGGCCGAAGGCGAAAAGGAGTAATCCACCAAGATACCTAGGTCCTTTACCTGATCGGTCCTCTCCAGCAGCAGACGGTTGAGGGCTTACATATAATGAGTCACCCGCTGGTTTGTACATTACTGGTTTCCCTTGTTACTCCGATGATTTGAGAAATTACACAAAATATGCGTGAAATGATATAAAAAATGGAAAAACTTGAAATAACTGTTAATAATAGTTAATTTCATTTACTCATTTATTACATAGTGTCAGAACTTTCGTTGATCAGGCTATAAACGAATTTTCCACGCTAAATTTGCTTTAGTTTCACCACACGGTTCCAATCAAATTAATTACTAGATACATTAAGCTCTGAAATCAATAATAATAAATTGTCGTTTTAAGGGATTTTAAAAATCCTTGTAATATATATGTTTCACATAAACTTTAGAGAAATACTTTTTAAGGAATATTTCTCGGGAATCCTTACAAAAATAACTCAGCCATTATCTAATAAAAACCAGACGTACTTAATATTTTCAATATTGGAATATTAAATTGTTAAATATTTTGTCTTTTTCTAATCTTTCGAGTCTTTCCAGTCTTTGCCAGTCATTTTCCCACTTACCACAAACTTCATACTACCGTCAGGAATGGTAGTAGCTATGAGCTTGCTCCATTCTTCAAGCTTTCTATTTCTGAAGTGGTGGGAAGAGGAAGAAAAAGCTATGAATGACTACAGTTGGGAACAGAACAGTGCACCAAGATGTCGTGTTAAGCCAAGACTGGAGACAAGACCAAAATACATGCATCAGAAAAGACTCCGTTAAATATACCAAGGAGGATGTATTGATACGTGCATAAGTGCAGAGAACTTTAACAGAGAAACAATATAAAGCACGACCCTCCACTACACTAACAAGAACCTCTCTATTCTACAGAGAAACTGTTTTTTATACTCCTAATCTCGTTTATTACAGTGTTTAGTTAAAAAAACGCAGTATTAAATCAATCAGTGATAAATGAATAATAGAACATATGGGGGGAATAGGCTTTGGTTACGAGGCCCTAAGCTGCCCAGGGCATTGTAAACGGTCGCTAGCTCCAAGCAGAATCTTTGACTGATCGTTGACCCGTGTTATCACAGACCAGTTCCTGATATACGTAACATGGTTCACAAATGAATGTACAGTGTGTTACTCGGATCAGCGTTGAATGAATATGTGATAAACGAGGCTAAATGTATAAGTATGTAACGTGATTTTATGAAAGGAGGAATGGTATTATAATACAAATGAAATATGACCTCCAAACATATATAGAAACTAGTTCACGTATTCAGCTCGTTGGAAACTAAATACTTCTCTGCCGAGTTCAACACTAATAGCTTAAACATTTCAAGCGTTATTGCGATTAGAAGAGAAAGCGTTTATAATATTCAGTTCAGGAGGAATTTTTATATCATTTCCTCTTAGATAAGGATCTTATCCACAAGAGATCTTACCCTTTTTACTTATTCTGTTCATCATTTAATCAAAGAGCGAAAAGTGTCGTTCATAATCAAGCTCATATAGAAAAAGAAATGAAGTTAAACTTATACCAGTGATTATGTCAAAATGCTTGTAAGTGATTAGACTCCGCTAAAGCCGCCCAAGAAGAAGGTGATGTTGTTAAACCAGTCAACAGTTCTTAATTCTGTGCAGAAAATGTTATACTCATGATTTAGTACAGAAACAACTCTTGTACATAATTCAGTTTAGCATAGAGTTACGTGTGTATGTTTTAGTATTTAGGAATGCTAAATGAGAAACCAACCATGCACTTCTCTCGGTGTTTTAGCATCTTAACCTAGCAATGTTGCACCGGGCTACATGCTAAAAGTTCTATCATTACGTGACATCATTGCTAAAAGCTATCTACCTATTCTATTCGTGTCGTAAGAAGTGGTGAGTCGTTGAGATGCCAAACTAAATAGGAAACGGTATTTGATCTCGCTTATAACTATAAATAAAACAAGTAGTCCTGTTGACGATTTTTGTATGCCAATAGCTTTAAATTTATGTACGTTATTTCATGTTTATGAAAATGCTTCCACTAAACACCTACAGATGTTTGAACACACACACACACACACACACATATATATATATATATATATATATATATAATATATATATATATATATACATACATACATACATACATACATACATACATACATACATACATATGCATATATATATATATATATATATATATATATAATATATATATATATATATATACATACATACATATGCATATATATATATATATACATACATACATACATATGCATATATATATATATAATATATATATATATATATATATATATATATATATTCATATCTACGTATTCTTATATATTGTTTTATTGTTTTATAAGTTTCAGCTCAAAGTTGTGGCCATGCTGGGGCATCGCTGTTTTGCTACACTATTATTATTGAGAGCCTCCTCTGATATGTGGCATTTGGTGAATAAGGGATTCTGATGTTGCTACCCTCGATTGTGCCTCCTGCCACGAGATAGGTTCATCTGGGACTCTCGACAGGGAGAGATCTAGTTTTGATCAACTTTGTGTAGGTCCCTCAGGCTCTTTGGGAGAATATTAAACAGTTGTGGGCCCCTGAAACCCAAGCCCTTGCAGTAATTGGTCCTGAAGCGCAACACTATTGCTGGGATCTTTGGCACTGTGCAGTGTCGACCCGTTCTGGCATTCGCTTAGCTTTCAATGCCAAATTTTGGGATAATCCCTTCCAGGATATTCCGGATGTATATTACTGCATATCTCTCTCGACTTCGATCAAAAGAGTAGAGTCTTAGCTATTTCAGCTTTTCCCAGTAGCTGAGCTGTTGCAATGAGACGATCTTCTTTGTGAAGCTTCACTGGATTGCTTCAAGATCCGCTATTAATTTTACGCTGTGGGATGACCATAGCTGGGTGCAGTAGTCCAGGCGGCTAAGGACAAATGTCCTCCAGAGGACCATCATGGTTTCCTTCTCTCTGGTTCTGAAGGTTCTCAGAATCCAGCCAGCCAGCCGTCTGCATTTTGTCGCCATCTTGGTAATGTGCACTTGGAAAGAAGTATTATCACTCATGTCAATACCCAGGTCCCGTATAGCTTTATGTTCTGAGATTGTAATCCCCTTTGAGCCAGTGTACCCTGTAAGTTTTACGTTCAGTTTTGGGCGCTGTTAGCGAAGGACTTGGGATTTTCCAGCATTAAACTGCTTATTGTCCTCAGCCCATTTGTAAATTGAGTCCAATTCTTGCTGCAGGTGTGCAACATCGCTAGGGTTTTGTATTTTATGCGAGACTTTCGTATCGTCTGCGTAGCTAGCAAGGGTGGCTATCCGGGCAACTGAGGGTATATCTGAGAGGGTCACTATGAAAAGTACTGGTTCCAAGATCGTGCCCTGTGGAACACCTCTCACTCTTTGTGTTTTCTTTGAGGTGGTTCCATTAGCCACGACTGCCTGACTTCTATCTTTCAGAAAGTCATGTAACCACTCTCCAAGTTTTCCAGCTATGCCGAGATCACGCAGTTTGTGACGTATCATACCATGATCCACTTTATCAAATGCTTTTGCAAAGTCAAGGTATATTACGTCCATATTTGAGTTGTTGAGTAACTGCCTCAACGCCCAGTCATAGTGCTGTGGGAGCTGGTTCAGGCCGCTCCCACCTGGTCGAAAACCATGCTGGGTATCACTGAGGAAGTCGTTTTCTTCAAGGAATGCGATTAGTTTCCCTCTGACTATTCGTTCCATGACTTTGCTGATGTGTGAAGTCAGATAGATAGGCCTATAATTTTTGGCATCTGCTCTGCTTCCCCCTTTATGAATTGGGCATATTATTCCCTCTTTCAGTTTGCTTGGCAGCCTACCATTTGAAAGAAAACTCTGGAAGAGAATCTGTAGTGGTTTCGCCAGGGCACGCTTACACGATTTGCGTCCACCTCATCTAATGGTTAGTATTATATCTTCTTCACCAATGTCGATGTAAACCATCGTAACTTCCTTGCTGGTTATAGGTGATGCGGCAAAGAAATCCACTGGTTCATTCACTTGTCTGTGTTCCAAGGGGGTTGTAAAGACACTTTTGAACTGATCATTCAGTACCTCACTGATCCTTGTTGGGTTATCTGTGAGGGAGCCATCCTTTTGGAAGAGGGTTCCATTTTGCAGAGTACTGAGTCTGCTTCTTAGATAATGAAAGGTACATTATTTGCATTATTTACATTATTTACATTTGACGGATATTTGTCCTCATCTTGTTTGTTGTTAACACAACGTTTCGGCTGATATACTCTCCAGCCTTCATCAGGTGTCTTGGGGAAATTTCGAACCTGGGTTCTCATTCCTAAGATATTTTTCGATGTTGTTGTTGTTGTTATTATTATTATTATTATTATTATTATTATTATTATTATTATTATTATTATTATTATTATTATTCAGGTCACTGCCTGGAATCGAACTCGGAATCTTGGGGTTAGTAACCCGCGCTCTTAACGACTACGCCAAATACCCACGGTCATTTGATGTTGTGGCGTAGTCGTTAAGAGCGCGGTCTACTAACCCCATGATTTCGAGTTCGATTCCAGGCAGTGACCTGAATAATAATAACAACAACAGCAACATTGAAAAGTACTTTAGGAATGAGAACCCTGGTTCGAAATTTACCCAAGTCACCTGATTAAGGCTGGAGGGTATATCAGCCGAAACGTTGTGTTAACAACAAACAAGATGAGGACAAATATCCGTCAAAAATAAATAATGTAAATAATGCAAATAATGTACATAATTCCTCATCTCTTAAATATAGAACTGTATAATGAAAGGTCATTTCTTTCTCCTTCACATAGGATTGTTGCAGGCTGTTTTCAATTTTGAAGCAATTTGCCACCTCTGTCCGTCGACTCATGAGGATCTTCCTCTCCTTTGGAATCTTGTTCTTATTTGTGTTGGCCTTGTGCCCTGCAACATTTTGCTCGCATATGGTTTGCATAACAGACATGAAATATTCTAGTTTCATGCCAATGTCTGGTGTCGGCCAGTCCTGTCTGAGGATCTCTTTTTAGATAGCTTTCCAGTCTGTTTTGTGGAAGTTCAGATTGGAGAGATTTGGGGTTTCTTTTAGGATGTATGTCTCCTTGACACGAACTTTTTACACGCTAAAAAGGACAATTAAACCCAAACCACGAAAAAATAATTCTTAAGGCATGCTGTCAAAATTCTCCTCACTATGTATAAATCTTTATACACTCTTCTATATAAAAATATGTTATGCCTTATGACTTTTATTACGCATGTGAACCACTGGTAATAAATTATTTATTTTAATTTTTTACCCTCATAAGTTATACAGTAAAATTGTCCAATTCTGACGCTATATACTATACAGGTTAAACTTATTCAATGCTGGGCTATTTGACTACGCTACGGCACAAATTTGCATGCATAAAGTATAAAGATGGACCTGTCTTGAACACGTGTTTTCGGTACGTATTAAAGGTACATAGTTATGCATACTTTAGTGACCCCACTGAAGAACTACGGAGGACAAATTAATTTAGTTGGTTATTAATAGAGAAACTTGAGTATGAGATTGACTAAATTTTTGTTTTATTCATTCAAGTGCCATTAACAGCGTGCCTTAAGAGTTATTTTTCGTGGTTTGGCTTCACTGCCATTTTTAGCATGTAAGAAGTCCTGCCAAGGGTCTTCTCTCTGAGTATAACTCTTTATACATTCTTATATATATTCATTCATATATATATACTTATATATATATATATATATATATATTCATAAGCGGCGCATATATATATGTGTATATATGAATATATGTATATACATATATACTCATATTTATATAAATATGTACATTCATATATATATATATATATATATATATATATATATAATATATATATATATATATATATATATATATATATATATATATATATATATTCATATATATATTATATATATATATATATTCATATATATATACATATATATATATATACATATATATAAATATGTATATATATATATATATATATTCATAGTTATATACATATACTCATATTTATATATATATATATATATTCATATTTATATATATATATATATTCATGTATTATATATATATTCGTATATATATATTCATATTTATCTATATATATATATTTTCATATATATGTATATACATACATATATATATATGTATGTATACATAATATATATTTATATACACACACATATACTTGTTTGTACTTGTGTGCGTGTGTGTGCGAGTGTGTGCGTGTGTGTGCGCGTGAGTATGTTTGCAGGCATTTTTATGCACGTATGTTTTTACATGAATGCATTGTGTGTAAATAAGATCCTCGGTTGCTCTAAATATCTGAGAAGTGTAAAGGTAGAGAGAAAACAACAACGACGTCAACAGCCGGACATATTTGCTGAACATCTGAAAAACATGAAGTTAGCAGTTGATTGAAGAATTTACGTCGAGAATGCTTAATAATTAGTTGTCTTATGCAAGTGCAAATAATAATAAGGGTAATAAAGAGTGGAAGACCAAACTAGACGTGGGATGAGAGAAGGAAAGAGAAGCAAAGAAAAGCAACGTCTACTTTAGCAGCGAATTTCTCTTGTACATGATTTACGTAGAAGAAAAGCTATCGAGTCGGCCATATTTACTAGATATCAGTTTTAGAATTCAGTACATTCTACTTGCGAAACATCTTCAATACAGTTGTCTCATGCTGAGTAGTGTAGTGTCAGTACAATGCGGCCGTTTGCTTATGTAAGAAATGTATACTCTAAGTACATAGGTAGTGTGCTTTTTAGAGATAGAGGTGGGCTACTGACATCTCGATGCTGCTATCCGGTTTCGATTCTTGAAAGATAGAAAAATTTGTTTACGCTATTAATATTCTTGAGAAAAAACGATGAACGTATCAGCATCTCTTTATATTAAAATATAGGGTTTTCAAGTTCTATCAAAGAGAGACTCGTATTATGCGTGTGTGATTGTGTGTGTGTGTGTGTGTGTGCGTGCGTGCATGTGTTATTAAGCGCTGTAGATTAACGGTAATCGTCCGGTGTTGTTTGGTGGGTTGCAATTTGAGACAATAATAAAATGTTTTATGATACTAACGTATGTTGGCGCCTGTGGAATATGCAAGCCAAAATAGCTTGTGCTACTGTTGCATGCTTCACAATATTGAGGACGCAAGTTCGATCCTACTGCGCGATTAGTTGGGCGAGTCTTTTTATGTTATTTTATTTTTTTAACCGATAGGTCCAGACAACTGAATTAATATATATATTATTATCTAGTGTAACAATTAAAAATGATAATAGCAGAATCAATAATATACGTGATTGCAGGCCCAAAAAAGTATTGAATAGCTGAAGGATTAAAATTAATCAAAGGACACACACACACACACGCACACGCACACGCACACACGCACGCACGCACGCACGCACGCACGCACGCACGTACATACATACATACATACATATATATATATATATATATATATAATATATATATATATATATTTAAATTGTTCACAATGTTGGATGATTTTAAACTTGGATTAAATGTCAAACGATATTTTATTTCCGAATCCCTTCGTTGACTGCTAAGACCTGACCACTGCCAATATTCCCTTTCACCACTCAAGTATCAACGAAATAAACAATACCAATGTTCTTACCATGAGTCACTATGCCATAAGATGACGACTTGGCAAA
This sequence comes from Octopus sinensis, assembly GCF_006345805.1. NCBI lineage: Eukaryota > Metazoa > Mollusca > Cephalopoda > Octopoda > Octopodidae > Octopus > Octopus sinensis. The sequence goes on from NC_043000.1 coordinate 5,503,524, forward strand.
ATCATTAGAGCGTCGGATAAAGTGCATTATTGATTCATATTCTTTGCATTATGAATTCAGATCTAGCTTTGTTTTTTACGTGGTCGATAAGTAAAGTGCGGTTCAGTATTGTGGTTAATTCTTCATTCTCGCTGGAAGAAATCGGTTGTCTTTGGTCTTGCAAAGAAATAGGTGACATCCTAGCGAAATGCCTAAGATACGCCGCGCGCCACAACATCCCCTCCAAGAATTACGGATTCAAGAATAGGAAGGGCACACACTTCTCCAAAAATACTTCGTCCCATGTAAAAGGAAAGAAAAGAAAAAAAAAATACTTTCTGACAATTATTGAAGAGCAGCTTAGCGCACAAGATTAAATCTTGGTATACACTCTTTTTGTGATTCTTTGGATTCTACGCGGTTTGAAGCTATTTCATTTATCTTACACCAAAACCATTCGATTCCTTTCTAGCTTGAGTCATATCACACGATTTACGTCACAAACGTACTTTGTAAGATTCATGAAAATTAAAATCTTTTCATTCTAGCCTCCCTTAAAATCTTAAAATCGACTTTTCAGATAAAACTTATATTCTATTATTTGGGCTTACAAAAAAAAAAAAAGGTGCCGTGCGAGCAGAATTGCTAACACACGGGATAGGCATGTGGCATTTCATCCGTCTTAACGTCCTAAGTACAAATTCCGCCGAGGTCGACTTTACCTTTCATCTCTTTAGGGGTCATACAAATACCAGTTGAGCACTGGGGATTAATGTAATCGAGTTACTCCCGAAATTGCTGGCCTTGTGCCGAAATTTGAATCCATTACTTGTGTTCGCAGGAAGATGGCTAATTTGTGAATGCAATTAATAGTGGGACACAATACCCTGCGGTGATTGCACTGACTTTTTATGTTTTGAGTCCAAACTCCGACAACGTGAACTTTACTTTCATCGGCCCAGAGTCTCGATAGAATAAATACCAACCAAGAGTGAAAACGATATATTTCACTTCCCTTCCACCCAATTTGTATGTCCGATTTAATCGACATAATTATTATAATTCTTTCTATTATAGGCACAAGGCTTGAAATTTTGGGAGAAGGGGATAATCGATTACATCAACTCCAGCCATCAACTAGTACTTTTTCATTGACCCCGAAAGGATGAAAGGCAAGATCGACTTCGGCGAAATTTGAACTCAGAACGCAAGCGAAATACCTATTTCTTTACTACCCACAAGGGGCCAAGCACAGAGAGGACAAACAAGGACAGACAAACGGATTAAGTCGATTATATCGACCCCAGTGCGTAACTGGTACTTAATTTATCGACCCCGAAAGGATGAAGGGCAAAGTTGACCTCAGCGGAATTTGAACGCAGAAAGTAGCGGTAGACGAAATACTGCTAAGCATTTCGCCCGGCGTGCTAACGTTTCTGCCAGCTCGCCGCCTTCTACTTAATTCTGATAATACTAAATTCAAATCGTGTTTCTCTAAAGAGGAAAAAAAATAATACTAAGTAAATAAAACAATATCTTACATATGAATGAATATAAGTTCTGAAAACTATAATAAACTTTCGATCTGGTTCTAATACTCTGTTGAAACCATCTTCCCATTTTAGATATAACCTTTTTAAAGGCATTACAAATCTTATCTCACCTCAGCCTTATAGAGTATTGCACCAATGTAAAAACACCAAATTTTGCTGTGGAAAATGAGAGATATGAATGAGATATGAACCTAAGACACCAACATTCATTATAATCCTTTCTACTATAGGCACAAGGCCTGAAATTATGAGGGAGGGGGCAAGTTGATTACATCGACTCCAGTGTTTCACTGGTACTTAATTTATCGACGCCGAAAGGATGAAAGGCAAAGTTGACTCCGGAGGAATTTGAACACAGAACGTAAAGACGGACGAAATGCAGCTATGTATTTTGGTCAGCGTGCTAATGACTCAGCCAGCTTGTCGTTATATTTATGATAATAATGATAATCCTCTCTACTACAGGCACTAGGCCTGAAATTTTGTGGCGGTGGGGCAAGTCGATAGCATATCCCCTGGCATTCAACTAGTATTTATTTTATCGACACCAAAACGATGAAAGACAAAGAAGACCTCGGCGGACCTGAACTCAGAACGGAAAGACGGGCAAAATAGCATGCCAGACGAAATGCTTGTCAGCATTTCGTCCGGCGCCTTAACAACTCTACCATCTCACCACCTTATTTATAACAATAATAAAATAGGTTTCAAATTTTTGGCACAAGACCAGCAATTTTTTATTTGGAGGTGGGAAAGTCAATTACATCGACCCCAGTACCAAATGGTGCTTATTTTGTCGACCTCCGAAAGGATGAGTGGCAAAGTCAACTTCGGCGGAATTTGAACTCAGAACTTAAAGACGGACGAAATGCTTTGCCGCGTTTCGCCCGGCGTGCTATCAACTCCAGCCGCTCACTGCCTTATTTATAACAATGATAATATAAATATTTGTAAAACAATAAATTTGCAATGCTACAACGTTTATTTACTACTGATGACCTATTTAAAAGATTTGAAGACATTTTCTGAAAGACGAACGCTATTCATGCTTGTTTATTATTCTACAGATCAATTCTTCTTCAAGTGCAACAGCAAATAACGTTTTTCAGATGCCAAGCGATTAAAAACTTGGCAACGATCAACAAGGAAACAGTGGAAGATTGACTATTACAAACATCGTTCTGACAATTGAAATCTCAATGCAAAAGGAAATAGTTTTTGATGAACGTATTATAAACATAAGATTATATTTAGAGAATTCGTTATATTTCTAATTTGAGCTCAACAATAAATTTATATTAAACATTATATTTAAAAACAATTTTACAAGAGCAAAAAAAATCAATTTTCATTTACTGTGTTATTTATATTTTTATTTCAAATATTTCTTAAGGATAATTTAAAACTAATTTTGTAGAAATATACATCATTAGTATTGGCAGGCACCAGAGATCAAGAATTAAGCTTCTGGTAAGGCGATACCAAATATTCTATTTCTATTCTTGATTGGTACCGAATAAAAGTCACAACGTCACAGATCAAAACGAAATGATACCACGTTCATCGTGTCGGTTTCCAGCAGGTGGAGCAGCAGTGAAAGCAACGAGCGCAGCCGGCACCTCCAAAACAAACCAATAAAAATTCACTTAGGCGTTGCGCCAGAAAACAGAAACTAATATATACAAATAAAATGGCAGCGAGATGGAGAGAATCGTTAGAATGCTGGGCAATGTTTAATAGCATTTCTTCTCGCTTCACATTTTGAATTCAAATTCTTCTGAGGCCGACTTTGCTTTTCATATTTTCGGAGTCGATATTATAATAAGTAACAGTTGAGCCGATCAGGCCTTGTGACTATAGTAGATAGAAATGTATACGAATAGCAATTGTAATGAGCGTTATTGATTGAGATTTAAGCGATGCGGTTTCTATACCTGATGAGGACAAATCACTTTAAGTATGCTAACTTTTCATTTCTAGTCGTTTAAACAAAGATAAGGTCTTTGAGCCCCGTCTGAAAGAAGAAAAGTAACTTAGATAAAAAAAAAAAACGATCTGGATGATGCGTAGTTGTATAGTTATGAAGTTCGCCTCACATCCATGTAGTCCTTAGTTCGATCTCACTACATGATATTTTGGACGCGTATCTCCTAAACTAGCTTACGTTTAACCCATGGATTGAGAGTAGAATTAGGTACACTGAGATACAAAACGCATTCACTGTTATGGATGGTACACCTTCCATCATAGCAAAGCTGAGGCCAAACAACAACCATGACGTTTGATATTGTTGATGGCCAGCAATTTCGGGGGAAGGGGAAGTTGATTACACTAATTCTGTACTCGATGGCACTTATTTTATCGACTCCGAAAGGATGAAAGGCAAAGTCGACCTCATGAAGATTTGAACTCAGAACGTGAAGACGTATGAAATGCCGCTAAGCATTTAGCCTGAGGTGCTAACGATTCTACCACATCTGGAATGCTTAATATTTATTCCTTATAAGGCGGCGAGCTGGCAGAAGCGTTAGCACGCCGGGCGAAATGATTAGCGGTATTTCGTCTGTCTTTACATTCTGAGTTCAAATTCTGCCAAGGTCGACGTTGCCTTTCATCCTTTCTAGGTCGATAAACTAAGTAGCAGTTGCGTACTGGGGTCGATCTAATCGACTGCCCCCCCCTCCGCCAAATTTTCGGCCTTTATACCTAGATTAGAAGAGAATATTTATTCCTTATGAAGGATAGAAAATGGCCAATCGTTTGGCTACAATGTCTTCTATAATATAATTTTATGTTTTATGAGAAAATAAACCGACTCCAAAATTTAACTTGTAATTTATTGTATTGATACCGGAAGATTAAATCAAAGTTGACCTCAGCGGGATTTGAACTCAGAACGGAAGAAAGAACATAACTGAATACAACAATATATATCACTCGATGTGGAGGCACATGGCCTAATGGTTAGAGCAGCGGACTTGCGGTCGAGGGATCGCGGGTTCGAATCTCAGACCGGGTGATGTGTATGTTTATGAGCGAAACACCTAAGCTCCACGCGGCTCCGACAGAAGGTAATGGCGAACGTCTGCTGACTCTTTCGCCACAACTTTCTCTCACTCTTTCCTCCTGCATCTTTCAGCTCACCTGCGACGGACCGGCGTCCCGTCCTGGTAGGGAACCTATACGCCAAGGAAACCAGAAAACCGGCCCTTATGAGCCAGGGATGGCTCGAGAAGGAGCAAAAATTATCACTCGATGTTTTACCGATTCTTCCAATCATCTTTTCTCAACAAATCTCAAGACTTGTATGGATCTCTCCTTCGCTTGAATTTCCAATATTTTTAATTCTCCTAAGGCAGCGAGCTGGCAGAATCGTTACTGCCCCAAGCAAAAATGCATTGTAGCATTTCATCCGTTTTTACGTCCTGAGTTCAAACTCAGCCGAAGTTGACTTTGCCTTTCATCCTTTTGGGATAGATAAAATAAGGAACAGTTGAGCACTGTTATCGATGTAGTCGACTTACCCCAACCCCAGAATTGATGGTCTTGTGCCAAAATTTGAAATCAATATTTTCAGTTTTTCTAGTTTTTAATTAACAATTTTTTCCCCGCCTTCAAAATTTGTATAATAACCACACTAGCAACTTCGCCTACCATGCTGAGCTAAGGAAACATTGATACAATTGATTTGTTTCTGGCTGATCTAAAAATGACAAACGAAGAGACACTCAGAAAAATGTGCATGGCGTTTGTCAAATGTGACTTTCGGAGTATCTACAGAATGAAATGTCGTTTTTCAGTAAGTAAATTGGCTTCAAGTTTTGACAGAAGACCAGCAATTTCGAGGCTGGAGGTAAGTCGATTACATCGGCTCCTGTATTTAACTAGTACTTATTTTATCGTCCCGAAAGATGAAAAGCAAAGTCGACCTCGGCAGGATTTGAAGTGAGAACATTCTTAAGCACTCCGTCGGTTACGACGATGAGGGTTCCGGTTGATCCGAATCAACGGAACAGCCTGCTCGTGAAATTAACGTGTAAGTGGCTGAGCACTCCACAGACACGTGTACCCTCAACGTAGTTCTCGGGGATATTCGGCGTGACACAGAGAGTGACAAGGCCGGCCCTTTGGAATACAGGTACAACAGAAACAAGAAGTAAGAGTGAGAGAAAGTGTGGTGAAAGAGTACAGCAGGGATCACCACCATCCCCTGCCGGAGCCTCGTGGAGCTTTAGGTGTTTTCGCTCAATAAACACTCACAACGCCCGGTCTGGGAATCGAAACCGCGATCCTATGACCGCGAGTCCGCTGCCCTAACCACTGGGCCATTGCGCCTCCACGAAGTGAGAACATAAAGACGAACGAAATGCCACTTAACATTTTTCCCGGCCTGGTAACGATCCTGCCAGCTTGCCGCCTTATTATGGCACTTAATATTGGCTTCATATTTTGGCCCAAGGCCGGCAGTTTCAGGATAGCCCGATTCTGCCAATTCACTGCCTTACTTTCAGTAAGTAAATCTATTTCAAACTTTGGGACGTGGCCAGAAAATTGGGGGCTGGGGATAATTCGATTACATCGGCCCCAGTACTTAACTGGTATTTATTCTTTCGATCCTGAAAAGATGAAAGGCAAAGTCGACTTCGGCGGGATTTGAACTCAGAACGTAAAGACGGACGAAATGTCGCTAAGCATTTTTCCCGGAGTGCTATCGATTCTACCAACTCTCATCCTTACTTTCATTAAGTAAATTAACATCCCAGTAAGTACTGCACGTATTGTATATTGTAGTTACTATACAATACTTCATGCATTTGAAGTAGTCCAATACATAGAAATAATCCTTTATACTATAGGCACAAGGCCTGAAATTTTGGGGAAGGGGACTAGTCGATTATATCAACCCCGGTGTTTCACTGATACCTAATTTATCTACCCCGAAAGGATGAAAGACAGAGTCGACCTCGGTGGAATTTGAACTCAGAACGCAGCGACGGGCGAAATACCGCAGAGCAATTTCGTCCAGCGCGCTAACCAATCTGCCAGCTCGCCGCCTTCAGTGCCTAGAAATAATGATTTGACAGAAATAATGTAACGCAGGATAGATAAGGTAAGACGTAATGCATTATATATTTGCTTAATCACTCTCTGAGCAGAGTGGCACATTGCGAGTGGCACACGAAAATCCAAATAGCATAGTCGGCAGAGATTACGACAAAAACGGGAGTTTACGCTTAGCATATAGGATATTTGTGAAGACACATTGCCTAGTGTTAGGATGTTGCGCTCACGATCGCTAGATCGTGAATTCGATTCCTAGACCGGACGACGCGTTGTGTTCTTGAACAAAAGCACTTCGTTTCACCTTGCTCCAGCCCCCCCCCCTTTCGATCGGGAGGAATGTTGGCCTGTTTGCCTAGACAGCGGGATAGCGTCATTAGAAAGCTAAAACGATGCAAAGCACATTGTGACCAGCGATGTGTAACAACGTCTGATTATCTGGTCGTTCACGTTGATCACGTGATATAGGATATAAATTGATATTCGACGTCGGTACGTTGATAGGCTCCGTAGACAGTACGGAGAAGAATACAATTCTTTGCAGTACTTAGTTTTGCTCCATACACTTTCTGTGTCCCAACCCCGGCATGATAATCTATTCTGAGTGTGATAGATGAACGCTTTACACCGACCATAATTCTGTTATTGCGGTAAGTATGCTACAATCTGGTCGCAGTTTGTTTCCAAATCTAATAATACTCAGTCAGAAACAAAAGATGAAGTCAGGTTGAAGTTGTAGCATGTATAGAAATAGCTTAAAGTTTCTCTGTTTGTATTTATGCCAGAGTAGCAGATTCAGCACGATAGTATAACCTGTGACAACAAACAACCAACATATGTCACTGGATTTCATACCAGTCGATGAAGCAGTTAGCATTGATGTCTTTATAAAGACATATAAACATACACACATACACACACACACACGCACATAATATAAATACACACACACGTGTATATATATGTATGTATGTATAATCGTGTAAAGTCATAGCTAATGCCTTCAAGCCCACCTGGACGTAGGGAGACCCTCCGCTGCGGAAAATTTTCCACCTTGACGACATGAATCGAAACACATCAGATCGTAGGATGGACGCCTTTCTGCGTTTTCAGAGCGTCAGCTGAAATCAGTAGCCGTTCATATCTTGAAGTATAATGTGGTGGAATGGCATAATTGTGGTATTTGTGGTATTTGTTCCGGCTCTTTGTGCTTTCAATTCTCATTCTACTAAAGTCAAATTTGCCTTTATTGGTCCGCAGTCGGTAAAATAAACCACCCGTCAACGCCCTCTCCTCAAAATGACCAACTTTTTAGCCCAAATGAAAAACGTCTAAAATCTTGATATCTATATATATAAAACTGTAGTTGTGTGAGTGTCTGTCCCCTTCGATTTAGATTCCTAACTACTCCCACATTTTGCGGTGCAGTTTAACCAAATTCGGGTATCTTATAGTCGTGATTCATATCGAGCCCGTCTGACTACTAGCGCGCGTCTACGATGAGTCTACGATTTTAAAAATAATTTAACATCATTTTTTATTCCATTTTAATGCATAAAATGCATCGTGTGTCGATGGCGGCGGAGTTGGCGTCCACGCTCACAGCTGCACCTGTTTGCTTCTCCCCCTTCCCTCCCTCGTGAAGCTGTGGGGAAGGGAGTGTAAAGAAATCAACGTCGTAATGCGTTGTGAAGGAACCAGCGTTCTTTTAGAACAACGACTTCATGGCTTGAAGACACCAAAACAGAAATGGCTAAGAAAGCCCGAATTGGCATCTATAAGGGAAGTAACTCTCTAAAAATGCTTATATAGTTATTTCCCTTACAAATCCGAGCAACGCCGGGCGATACTGCTAGTTTATAATAATTGACTTAGGAATATTCGGTCGATAGTAACCTTTTCGCTGAAGAACCGTTCTTGTACCCTGTCGAAAAAATTGAGTATTTCACATTTACGGATTTAAAAAAATTATTTTAGAGTTTTCATTTTCAATCGGAACTGCTGTATTCGTTTTGATGTATTTTTCTGTAGGTGGGAAAGGCATGAACATCATCTATTCCCATTTATCATTCATAATAATATTTAAGGCTTTATGTCTGCTTAAGGACTCATTATTAATATGATCATTTATAAATGATTATAATCAGTGACAAGTCGAGAGAAAGAGTTCGAAAAGAACACTTAACTAAAATCGATTCCTCATCGTTAAATAGTATGTGGATCCATTGTGCAATTATTCTTTCTATGAAAGACGTATTATGCTTTATCGGAAGCATTGACAACAGGTTCAGGAACAATAGCAGCAGCTGCACCATCAGCACTTCCAGCAGCAACAAGTAGACGAAGAACAATGCCAAGAACATTAACGACATCAATAACCATGACAAAAAGAAATTTCCAAAAGTCTCGAAACCATTTTGTCTACTTTTATTTCGATAATTTGTATTAAAATTGCTTAGAAAAATCTTCGGGTTTTTTTTTTTTTTTAAGATGGCTACAAAACTGTTGAACGAGGTTTTCACATCCAGCAAAATAAAATAACCCAAAGTCCCTCCCTGAATAACGTTTTTGTTTTTAAAGAACATACTTAAAGGGACTAATGATTGTGTAAAGGATCCTGGGACATCACAGCTAATGATAATTTCATCGACATCACTCTATGCATGATTCTCATAGTTACTGCTGCTGCTGTTGCTGCTGCTGCTGTTGCTGCTGCTGCTGTTGCTGCTGCTGTGCTGCTGCTGCTGTTGCTGCTGCTGCTGTTGCTGCTGATGCAGTAGTGGAAGCTACAATTTGTTCTTCATTTGCTGTTGTTACTGCTAGGATCATTCTATTTGCGGTTGTTATTATTTTTTTTTTTTAGATTTTGTAGGTTGAAAAGAATAACGTATAGTTTACGCCTTTTTTGGTGTTCTCATTTCATATGAAACCAAAATCTCAAATATCAGCCTATGACATACCCGGCCAAATTCAATCTACACCTTATTCCCAGCAAATATGTATATGGCTTTGTCACGTATTTGTAGGGCCCTGTGTAGGTGGAAGTGGCAGTTGTGATCTGGGAAGAGCTTTCTAGATTTAAGACTACATAATTCTTCGTCTGAAAAATCAACAACAACGACGACAACAACAACAACAACAACAACAATAATGATGATGACTGCTATCACAAACAAGAATACTAAAAATGAACCCGAACGCTCTCAAAAATTAAGTAAAAAGACTGGTAAAATAATTCAGAATCCTTGTCCGGTACCGAATTGATCCTAAAATCTAATCAGTTCGTGCCAGTCACAAGGCCAAACATTCCTGAAAGTTTCATCCAAATCCATCCAGCGGTTCTTGAGATATCTTATCCACGGACAAACAAACAAACAAACACGACTGAAAACAATACCTCTGCCTTCGTCTTAGCGAAGGCAGAGGTAATAATATGACAGATATAGAGAAAATAGCAAAGTACCAGGACCTAGGCATTGAGTTACAAAGATTATGGAAAGTGCGGGTAAAATGTATCCCTGTAGTTATAAGTGCATTAGGAACTATCCCTAAAGATTTGAACAGATGGATAAAGGAAATAAAGCCTAGTTTAGTGCAGCTCCAGAAAACAGTGTTATTAGGGTCTGCTAGGATACTAAGGAGGGTTCTTGATATCTAAGTTTAATTGTAATCCGAATTTAGGAATTTTTCTTTCCAACAGTTTAATTTGTCGTGCATATGTGGAATAATAATAATAATAATTGTAACAATTCATTCTAATCTTCGCACAAAGTCAAAACTTTGGTGAGGGGAGGCACTTAACTTATCGACCCCAAAAGAATGAAAGGTAGACTCAACCTAGGCAGAATTTGAACTCAGGATTCAACGAACCGAAAGATCAACGTGTAAGCATTTGTCCGATGTGCTAAGGATTCTGCCAGCTCGTCGCCTTTGTCATTATGATTATTCTTTCTGTTACAGGCACGGGGCCTGAAATTTGGGATAGGGAAAAGGATTAGTCGATAACACCGACTCCGGTGCTCAACTAGTACTTAATTTATTAACCCTGAAAGTATGAAAAACATGCAGAACATGCAGACGGACGAAATGCCGCCAAGCATTTTGTTCAGCGTGCTAACGATTCTGACAGCTCGCCACCTTACATAATGATAATAATAATAATAATAATAATAATAATAATCGTAAATATAATAATAATAATAAATGCCCTGATGCAGTACCAAGCAGTGGCTCTCGTGGCTTCTAATCTTAACTGATTGGAAGTGTTATCACGTACATTGTTTTGTCTTGGTATAAAAGATGGGCTACAGCAAATATTCTGCTCAATACCACAGATTTGCTTGTCAGTTGTTTGACCTTAACTAGTTGAGCATGTCCCTTAGTGGCTGACGATATGTGCATCTCTGATCACGAGCAGAAGTATTTGGGGAGCATCGTAGCCATGTGTTGAAACGATTTCTTTGGGGTTTGAATAATCCACCTCTGGAAACATGGGTGTTTCGTTCAACATCCTTAAACAACCCTTATTCAGGGCCCCACCTGCAAGGTCATGTGCTGTTTATCATGATATGAGATCACCATGTCGAGCACATATGGTTGTGATGCATGTGCCTAGTGTACCCTTATCAGATGGGTAGTCATGATGGGTATACTGGACTTAGTATATTTTACCCCAGTGTCACTTTGATGGCATGCACTGCTCTCTTACTCAATAATAATAATAATAATAATAATAATAATAATAATAATAATAATAATAATCCTTTCTATTATAGGCACACGGCCTGAAATTTGTGGGGAGGGGTAATTCGATTACATCGCCCCCACTACGCAACTTGTACTTAATTTATCGACACGAATGGATGAAAGGCAAAGTCGACCTCGGCGGAATTTGAACTCAGAACATAACAGCAGACGAAATACCTATTTCTTTACTACCCACAAGGGGCTAAACACAGAGAGGACAAACAAGGACAGACAAACGAATTAAGTCGATTATATTGACCCCAGTGCGTAACTAGTACTTATTTAATCGACCCGAAAGGATAAAAGGCAAAGTCGACCTCAGCGGAATTTGAACTTAGAATGTAACCGCAGACTAAATGCCACTAAGCATTTCGCCCGGCGTGCTAAAGTATCTACCAGCTCGCCGCCTTCATGATGATGATGATGATGATGATGATGATGATAATGATAATAATAATAATAATAATAATAATAATAATAATAATAATAATAATAATATTAATTTCTACTACAGGCACAAGGTCTGAAATATGGAGGAGATAGATAGTCGATTAAATCGACCCCCAGTACTTAGCTGGTACTTATTTTGTCGACCCCGAAAAGATGAAAAGTAAAGTCGACCTCAGTGATGATGATGATGATGATGATGATGATGATGATTTCTTTTATTTTCCACCAGGGTGAACGATGGAGGGCACAATACAAATGCCGACATAAAGTGTGGGAGTTCACTACATACAATGAAATGATTAAAAAAACCGCAGAAAAGTATACACGGTGTGCAACAAAAGAAGTGACGTATGCATAATATATTATAGTGAGAGAGAAGGAAAAGAGATGATAGTGACGTGGTCCTCCTGATACAGGAGGACCTCTAAGATAATCGAGGAACCCAATCGTCCAATGTCGGACTGAATACCAAAGTCAAGTGCCCCTCTCCAATTCATTTTCTCCGCCTCATCCACTTTTGCCTCTTCACAATTTTCATCCACCTTAAAAGTATTAAATTTTGGCACTAGGCCTTAAATTTCGGGGCAAGGTGTAAATCAATTACGTCGACCCTAGTGTTCAAGTGGCACTTATTTCATCGGCCCCATATGGACGAGAGTTTAAGTCGACTTCGGAGGTCTTTGAACTCAGAGCGAAAAAACGGACGAAATGCCGCTCAGAATTTTGCTCGGCGTACTAGCGATTCTGACAGCTCGCCGCTTTAAACTACTTTAATTAATGAATATCAACATATGTCAGTTGTCAAAGTGTTGGAGTCGGATATTTTAATTAATGTCATTATTAGTGAATTACTACAGTTAGAATGTCGCCTACAAAAAAATTACCGAATTATCATTATTTCAAATTTTAACGTTCTCAAGAATTAACAATGCGGCATTGTTGTCTAATAAAATTTAACAGTTGCTTGTAGTTACTTGAATGAAACGTCCACAAAATCCATCAGCTCACTTTTGATTGCTTAATTAAGTATTTGCTTAAAATTTTATGCGCATGTATATATGCATTTTTGTTTTCTTCGGAGTGGGCCTGTCTTTACAATTTTTTTTTTGTATGAAAGTAGGTGGTCTAGAAGTTAGGGGTTTCAGACACACAATCGAAAATATGTGGGTTCAAATCCAGGAGTACCGCGTAGTGTTCTTAAGCAACCAAGCAAGACACTTCCCAGTAAGATGTACTTGCAGCAGTATCTTGAGCCGGACCTGTGTTCCGTCCAGTGGGAGTGGGGAGTCTCTTACATTCAGTCACTTAAAGACCCCCTTCGGTCATGAACGACTGTAGGATTGCACCTAGAAAGTTAGCCTCCGCGGTGTAAGTCCGGGCAAAGTTGTTTTATGGAAGACCCGCAGTCGCCCATGCATACCAGATTTCCCACCTCTCCACGCCACCAGTGTTATCCAAGGGAAAGGCAAAGGCCAATACAGCTTGGCACCAATGACATCGCAATTCATTTCTGTGGCTGAATGAGCTGGAGCAACGTGAAATAAAGTGTCTTGCTCAAGAACACAACACACAGCCCAGTCTGGGAATCAAACTCACTACCTCATCATTGTGAATCCGATGCTCTAATCACTGAGCCATGCGCCTAGGATCCAGGATAAGTACTGGCTCTAATAAGCATATAAGGCTAATCACAAAACCTCATAGAACACTCGTTGGCTTTCTTTAAGCCAGATGGCTTTATGGAATATCCGAAAGCCTTGTGGAACATCCGAGACACCTGGTGTAACTTACAGGCTTACATCTAAAACATTCACGAGCCACTCTGGGAGATAGACTTTCTTGTGGATCATTCACAAGGTCTGGTGTAACGCGCACAAAGCTCCTTGAACATACTTTGTGAACATCTACAGACTTCTTCGTCGAACATCTACAAAGATTTCTTTGCACATCACGGATGTGGTTAATCATTACCGTATTTCTAGAGTTCAACTTGTCATGTATGAATATTTACTGTCAGTCCTATTTAACGGGTTTCCATTTAATTTCCTCCACCCAAATCCCATTCACAAGATAATGGTTAATAAAAAGACATTCCCATCCAGGTGCTGTACAGCGTGCTCGAACCCAGAATCCCGTGACAGCAAAGTGAGCTTCTTTGCCATACGCCTATGCTTGTGATTACACCATAACAATACTGGTAGGCAATCTAGTGATACTATAATGATGAATAGCAAATTTGTTGCTTAGTAGGTATATTTTATGAAATATCGAAAAGCAAAGGTGGAGGTGCATAGATATACATGCAAGTATATATAAACGCAAAGGGAGACGCACGCGGTTGTGTGGGCATTTGGAAGTTTGTACTATTTTTAATTATGTAACTGGCACTCCATCGGATACGACAACAAGAGTTCCAGTTGATACGATCAACAGAACAGCTTACTTAACGTGCAAGTAGGTTAGAATCCACAGACACCCGTACGCTTTACGTAGTTCTCAGGGAGTTCAGGAAATTCAATTTCATCACAAAGATGGAGGTCTACAATATATTTGTCAAAACGCCTCTTATATTCCAGTGAATCGTGAAGAGATTCTAGGAGGAACACGTCATCTCAGACACCTCCACGTGATGTTGCTTTGTGGCTCCCTGAATGTCTGCTAGTATGAGCATATCTACCTACCTCTCTTTAAGTATGGGTGAGGATCCTTGGACTGGAGAGAACTTGGTAGACGCTTCGGACTCCAAAGACCGGACGGGAACAGACGTACAAAGCAATTTTGAGTTGCTTTGGCCATATACGACAAACAAGGGCGGACAAAGTATACAAATGAATGGCGGAATTAATTCGTGAAATGATATGCCGCTAGAGATTGTTTGGTGAAACAGTATGGCTGTCTCTCTGATCGTGTGTATGTACGTATGTAACTACGTCTGTATGTACGGCAGTCGTGTGTGTATATATGTATATATGTATGTATATATATGTATATATATATATATATATATATATATATATATATATATATGTATATATATATACATACATGTATATATATACATACATGTATATATATATACATGTATATATATATATAGAGAGAGAGAGAGAGATGTAGATATATATATACATATATATACAGTGTATATATATACTATATATATATGTGTGTGTGTATATATATATACACACACATATATATATACAGTATACATATATATATATATATATATATATTTGTGTTTATGTGTGGTGTGTGCGTGTATATATCCAAATATATGTTTTATAGATATATACATGTATATATCTATATATCTATATATATATATATACATATATATATATATATATATATATATATTATATATATATATATATATATATATATCTTTATATATAAAACTCTAGTTGTGTGAGTGTCTGTCCCCTTCGATTTAGATTCCTAACTACTCCCACATTTTGCGGTGCAGTTTAACCAAATTCGGGTATCTTATAGTCGTGATTCATATTGAGCCCGTCTGGGTATTAGCGCGTGTCTACGATGAGTCTACGATTTTAAAAATAATTTAACATCATTTTTTATTCCATTTTAATGCATAATTTTTCGGGTGTCGATGGTGGCGGAGTTGGCGTCCATGGTCACACCTGCACCTGTTTGCTTCTCCACCTTCTTCCCTCCCTCGTGAAGCTGTGGGGAAGGGAGTTGTAAGGAAATCAACGTCGTAAAGCGTTGTCAAGGAGACCAGCGTTCTTTTAGAACAACGACTTCATGGCTTGAAGACACCAAAACAGAAATGGCTAAGAAAGCCCAAATTGGCATCTATAAGGGAAGTAACTCTCTAAAAATGCTTATATAGTTATTTCCCTTACAAACCCGAGCAACGCCGGGCGATACTGCTAGTATAAAATAAAAGTTGTGTGGTGTCTGTCTCCTACGGTTTAGATTCCTAACTACTCCCACATTTTGCGGTGCAGTTTAACCAAAAGCGGGTATCTTATAGTCGTGATTCATATCGAGCCCTTCTGGGCATTAGCGCGCGTATACGATGAGTCTACGATTAAAAAAAAAATTACCATAATTTTTTTCCATTTTTAATGCATTTTTTTGCTATTATATAAGGGAAGTAACTCTCTAAAAATGCTTATATAGTTATTTCCCTTATAAACCCGAGCAACGCCGGGAGATACTGCTAGTATATATATATATATATATATATATATATATGAACGAGGACAGGCGAGGTCCCTCCTGAACCTCATCAACACCCTGTACATGGAACAAGTAATACTCCAACCAACCAGGGCAGGTAACACACTGGATCTCTGCTTCACAAATAATATGGATCTCAACATGGTAGAGCTGACCATGTACGGGCCAAAGGAAAGCATGGACATGCAGCCTACAAGAAACTCTCAGAATCTTTCCAGCTTGAACTTCCATAAGGCAAACTGGAAACAAATTGAGAAAGAGATCCTCAAACAAAACTGGCCTGAATGTCTCTCCTCGCCAGACATCGACATGAACCTTCAACAATTCATGCCTGTAATGCAAGCCATATGCTACAAATGTGTCCCAGAGAGAAAGGCCACTGTACACAAGAACAAAATCCCCAGAGAGAGGAAAATTCTAATGAGATGGCGTAAAGAAATTTCAAATCGCCTAAACAAACAAATTGAAAGCAGTGAAAAGTCCCGCCTGAAAATAAAACTGTTGGAAATTGAAAAATGTCTGCAACTCTCCCATGAAAAGGAAAGAGCAGACAAAGAAGCCTGGGCTATAGACAACATAAAATCTAACCCCAGAGCTTTCTACAGGTATGCCAAAGAAACAGCTACGGTGCACTGTAGGATAGGGCCACTCCTTGAAAAGGATGGCACACTCACAGGAAATCCAATGAGGGTAAGTAAAATACTAAATGAGCAATTCAAGAATGTTTTCACTCCACCCCTTGGGCATTTCCAAATCAGCAATCCAACTGACTTCTTCACCACTGCAGATATAAAATCAGAGGCAGCGATGATTGATTACATCAATATAAAGGAAGACTATGTAATAAAGGCTATAGCTAAAATGAAAACAAACTCAGCTACCGGCCCCGATGGATTCCCGGCAATCCTTCTAAAAGTATGTAAGAGAGTCCTAGCAAGACCACTGCAGTTCCTCTTTCAGAGCTTCGTTGCAACTGGCAAACTTCCAAGAAAACTGAAGGAAGGTAAAATATGCCCTATTCATAAAGGAGGTAGCAGAGCGGAGGCCAAGAACTACAGACCTATCTCTCTGACCTCACACACCAGCAAGGTCATGGAACGAATAGTCAGAAGGAAACTAATCACCTTCCTTGAAGAAAATGACTTTCTGCCTGACACCCAACATGGTTTCCGACCAGGAAGAAGCTGCCTAACTCAGCTCCTACAACACTATGACTGGGTGCTGAAACGACTGCTCAACCACTCAAATGTGGAAGTGATATATCTCGACTTTGCAAAGGCCTTTGATAAAGTCGATCATGGAATGATATGTCACAAACTGCGTGATCTTGGCATAGTTGGAAAATTGGGAGAATGGCTTCATGACTTTCTGAAGGATAGAAGTCAGGTGGTAGTAGCCAAATTAACATGCAAATAGTGAGCGGTGTTCCGCAGGGCACTGTTTTGGGAGCACTACTGTTCATAAAAGCCCTCTCAGTCATGCCCTCAGCCGCGCAGAGAGCCACGATCACAAGTTATGCAGATGATACAAAAGTTTCACAGGCAATACAGAAGACACTAAGCACCTGCAATGTGAGCTGGACAAAATATACAAGTGGGCTGAAAAGAATAGCATGCAGTTCAATGCTGAAAAGATTCAAGCTTTATGCTATCAGCATGCAAAACTAAATGCAATACCCAATGAATACACTGGATCCGGAGGAATTGCAATCCCAGAGGCACAATCAGTGCGTGACCTGGGTATTTACATGAGTGATGACGCAACCTTTCAAGTACATGTTGCTAAATTGACAATAAAATGTAGACGGCTGGCCGGATGGATTCTTAGAACCTTTAGAACAAGAGAACAAGAAACCATGATGGTCCTCTGGAGGACACTTGTCATAAGCCACTTTGACTATTGCTCTCAGATATAGTCACCAACCAGTGTCAAGTTGATCACAGAACTTGAGGCGATCCAACGAAGCTACACGAAGAAGATAGCCTCTGTGCAGCATATAAGCTACTGGGAAAGACTCAAGAGATGAAAACTCTATTCCTTGGAGCGTAGGCGAGAAAGATATGCCATAATATACATCTGGAAGATCCTGGAAGGACTTGTCCCAAACTTTGGCATCGAGAGTTACACAAATGCCAGAACTGGGCGCCACTGCGTGGTGCCAAGGACTCCATATTTGCCATCAAGATGTAGGACAAGATACTGTGATAGCCTAGGCTTCAGAGGCCCACAGCTCTTCAATATCCTCCCGAAGAACCTGAGGGGCCTGCATGGGGTGGATGCGGATGTCTTTAAAGTAGGACTGGATCTCTTCCTGTCAGGTGTCCCGGATGAACCAACTTCACGGCAGGAGGTGCAGATGATGGCAGCTGCATCGAACTCTCTCATGCACCAAATGGCAGTTGCTAAAAAGCATTCGTGAAGTAAAATCATGTAGCAACACCAAATGGCGATGCCCCAGCATGGCCACAGCACGTGAGCTGAAAATAGATAAAATAAAAAAATATATATATATATATATCGGTCTTTCAAAATGTGACCTCGTGTGTACCGTTGGCGATTTTTTTCCTCTGTCTTCCCTTCTCTGTATCTTTCCTTCTCCTATGTTTCCGACGAAGAGCTCCGCTCGAAACGTTAAACCCTCCTTCTTTCCTGAGCGTCCAATAATACTATATTTGTTCCACGTCCTCGCGTTGTTGTGTTTTTTTTGTTTTCTCGTTTGGATTAACTTTATATATATATGTATATATATATATATATATATTATATATATATATATATATAATATATATATATATATTCACATCGATACATATGTATATATATATATACATATATTTATATATATAGATATATACATACATACATATATATACATATACATACACACACACACACACATACACATATGTAGTTACTAACGTTAATCCAGCTTGTACACATTTATTGACGTAGCAATTGTTTAAAGCTTTACCGAATCATTAACTCAAAGTTTCTCGGCAACATGGCCATCTATTCACTACGTACCACCACACTTTACGCGCTCGCATGCAGACATCCGACACACATACACCCACACATCCATATATGCATATATATTATATTAAATTAGAGATAAAACCAGTATTAGGCAAATCATACAATGAAAAACTTAAGCCAATACATATGATTATTTAATTTATATTATTTAAATATATAACAAAATTATTAAAAAAATATAATTAATATAACACTACGAGTGTTTCATGGCTGTTAATTTCTTTAATAATTTTGTTATATATTTAAATAATATAAATTAAATAATCTTATGTATTGGCTTAAGTTTTTCATTGTATGATTTGCCTAATAGTGGTTTTATCTCTAATTTAATATAATATAATATTTTACTATAAAATTGAATTCAATCCTAAATCTGATTTTTCCCTGTAAGTTTGGATTTATTCCCTAATATTTATTATATATATATATATATATATATATATATATATATATATATATATAGATGTATCTTTGTGCATTGTATACTTGTATATATATGTGTAAATGTGCGTGTGTGCGTGCGTGTATGTGTGTGTATGTATAAACGTATATGTATGTATATATATATATATGTATAATATATATATATATATATATATATATAATATATATATATATATATATATATATATATATATATATATATATATATATATACGCATATATGCATATATATATGTATATGTAACTAAATGCAATTTAAAGGTCAGTTTGAAAATATGTTTCTGCATATTTCTATTAGAGTGCGAGTGTGCGTGTGTATGTGTGTTGTGCAATTGAGTGGGTGTATGTGAGTAGGAAAGATAGAGAAAGGGTAAGTATGTGTGTGTGAGTGTATTTTTAGAAAGTTCTTGTTAGAAGGTACTAGGGCATTCACAAACCAAATAGTGTACTTGATTCTTCAAGACATAGAGTTAAGTATATTGATTTATTAATACATAGGTTTACAGGTTTATAAATCTGCTTCGATCATTTTGATTTCCGTAGCAGGACTTAATGAGAGAAAAATCTGCATGTATGTAGTTGATATGGTTAAATAACAATTAAAGAAGAAAACGAGTGAGAGAAGAGAGGTTCAAGACACAAGAAGTGACCGAGCGACGTCGTGGGTTGTAGCTAAATTTGTTGTTATGTGTTAATAATCTTTATTTAGGAGCAAGTCTCAGTTTGTGGTTGATGTTAGAATTAATAGGCAGCGGGAAAAGAATATATTAAAGAATGATACACACACACACACACACGTATATATAAATAGGTGCAGGTGTGGCTGTGTGGTAAGAAGTTTGCTTCCCAACAATATCGTTCCGGGTCCAATCTCACTGCGTAGCGCCTTCGGCTTAGAACTTAAAGATGGACAAAATGCTGCCAAGCATTGTACCCGGCATTGTAACGATTCTTATTTCTTTATTACCCACAAGGGGTTAAACATAGAGGAGACAAACAAGGAGAGAAAAAAAATGAGTCGACTACATTGACCCCAGTGCGTAACTTGTACTTAATTTATCGACCCCGAAAGGATGAAACGCAAAGTCGACTTCAGTGAAATTTGAACTCAGAATGTAACGGCTGACGAAATACCGCTAAGCATTTCGCCCGGCGTGCTAACGATTCTGCCAGCTCGCTGCCTTATATAACAACCAAATAAAAATGCTTAAACACAGATGACATTGAGTGAGATTTTGAAAATCGTTAGGAGAAATATTTGGTCGGAGAATCAAAGATCATGTAAATTTTAATGAAAGTAGATAAAGGGAAGAATACGGTAGGGTCAGATAAAAATGAAATTGTATGCTGTGGTGGATATCCATTGTGTGATAATGTGGATCCAGTTCGATCAAGTAAATTATCTGCTCCTGAATTTATGAGCAAGTGACAAGCATATATACCTATTTGTTTACTACCCACAAGGGGCTAAACACAGATAGAACAAACAAGGACAGACAAACGGATTAAGTCGATTATATCGACCCCAATGCGTAACTGGTACTTATTTAATCGACCCCGAAAGGATGAAAGGCAAAGTCGACCTCGGCGGAATTTGAACTCAGAACGTAACGGCAAACGAAATACCGCTGAGCATTTCACCCGGCGTGCTAACGATTCTGCCAGCTCGCCGCCTTCCAGTGAGGGGCTTCTATACAGTTTCTGTCCACTCTATTCCGCTCATAAGGTACGGGGCGACCCGAAACGATAGCAAGTGACATTTATCGAAGCGGAATTGAACCCAGGGCTTCGTGGTCGTTAAGTGAACTTTAACTATTTAACCATGCAGCATTTGGCTATGTTTGTTTGATTTGTGTACATGAGAGTTAAAGTTGTGATCGCATATATTAATATACGCATGTGTATACATTTACGTACAACACATATACTCTTTACTCTTTTACTTGTTTCAGTCATTTGACTGTGGCCATGCTGGAGTACCGCCTTTTAGACGAGCAAATCGACCCCAGGACTTATTCTTTGTAAGCTTACTACTTATTCTATCAGTCTTTTTTGCCGAACCACTAAGTTACGGGGACGTAAACACACCAGCATCGGTTGTCAAGCGATGTTGTGGTGACAAACACAGACACACAAACATATATACACACATGCATATATATTATATTATACATATATATAATATATATATATATATATAATATATATTATATATATATTATATATACATATATACGACAGGCTTCTTTCAGTTTCTGTCTACCAAATCCGCTCACAAGGCTTTGATCGGCCCGAGGCTATAGTAGAATACACTTGCCCAAGGTGCCACGGAATGGGACTGAACCCGGAACCATGTGGTTCGTAAGCAAGCTACTTACCACACAGCTACTCCTACGCCTATATATATATATATCTGTACATATATATCTGAAGAAAAAATTATTACACACGTGCATATATATAACAACGTGCATGAATTGCCTCACATGTACGCACACAGGTTTGCGTATGAGAAAGAAACCATATGTGCATGTATTGTCTCTATATGTTAGTTTCTCTCTTCCGTGTTTCTATACTAATTCCTCATGCTTAATAACTTATTCCAGATCATACAACCATTATAATAAAAATTACTTTACAAATTTTATTCGTTTAATATTTCTATATTTTCGTATATTTTTAGATTTATGGATATTTCATAACGTTTATATTAATTCCAGCCACAATGAAGTTAAACAATTGTCAAAGAATTTCTAAATATTTTATTCGTTCTCTTCAGAGAATTTATATATTTATATATATTTTTTGAAAATTTAAACCGCTCAATTAGTTTTATATCCAAATATTTATTTATAGCATGGAGACGAGGCAAAAAGACAAGCAGAAAATATCAGGCTTACGGTAGAAGGAAATCGGAGAAATTAGTTGGAAAAGTTATTTACGTTTCGAGCATATGCTCTTCTTCTGAAAACATAGACAAAGTGGGAATAAAATGGTTAAAGAAAAGATAACACATATGTCTAAGGAAAGGTCATGGTATGTTGAAGTAACCGGAAGTGAAAGAGTTTGCCTTGGCGTATGTGAGTGCTCGTCATTGTGTTTGTATTAGACACTCACATGCTACACAACAAGTCAGGGTTCGTTTACGCCCCCAAAACCAAGCGTTTCAGTAAGAAAAGAACGGCAGGGTACGTACCACATTTAAAATAAGTACTGAAGATTCGATCGACTGAACCTGTCAATTCGGTTCCTCGGCCTAGACGTAGTCAAGTGACTGAAACAAGAAGAATAAAATAAAAGAATAAAGTGTGTGTGCTTGTTTATATATATAAATATATATGTTTATATATATATATATATATATATATATATGCACATATTTATGTATATATATACACACACATACATGCATACATACATATATATGTTTATATATACACACATATATACATATGTATACACACACACACACACATATATATATATACATACACACGCACATATATATACATATTTACGTATATACGTATATGTGTGTATGCATAGATATAAATATTTATATATATATATATATATATA
Organism: Octopus sinensis; assembly: GCF_006345805.1. Lineage (NCBI taxonomy): Eukaryota > Metazoa > Mollusca > Cephalopoda > Octopoda > Octopodidae > Octopus > Octopus sinensis. Next base: position 5,526,581 of record NC_043000.1, read on the forward strand.
TATATATATATATATATATATATATATGTATATATGTATGTATATATAGATACATATATATATACACAGGTGTTTATATATATATATATATGTATATTTGCACGTGGGCACACATGTGCAAATGTGCGTGCAACCCTTACGCAGTATATGCCAAGAGCTAACCTATAGCTGACCTGACTTTAGTACGAACCAACTTAAAAATAAGAGCAATAACATTTAAAACCTTCAAAACCTCAAAATGTCAGTACGAGACACGAAACTCAAGAAAAACTCTCCTCCAACCTTCTCTTACACACGCCACACACACACACACTCACACACACACAGAAACACATAGAAACACACGTAAACACCATGAAACAACGAATGATATAGATAAATTACAGAGTCAAATATAGTATATGTATGTACAATACAAATTTATTTATAACTACAATTATTAACCTTACCTACAAATAATATAACACTTTAACGTATATTCTATACTAACATTCTCAATTCTTAAAATAACCCTTCACAACGAAGCAACATTAGAATAACAGCTGTTTATTTACCGTTGACTATTTTTCACATATCTGCGCATTTTAAAAGCCTCACCACATGAATCTCCGTAAGAATTTTTCATAGAATATTCCTTCTATTGAGAACCTTTATGCAAATGTTTTATTTATAGTAATTTTTTATACAAAAAATTTTTGAAAACTTTTATAGTTTTTTTTTTAATACGTTGTTATGTGTTCGTTTATATTTGGAACACATAGGCGCAGGCATGGCTGTGTGGTAAAGAGACTCGCTTCGCTATCACATGGTTCCCAATTCAGTCCCACTTGGCGGGAATGTTTTGTACTATAGCTCCGGATCGACCCATGCCTTCTGAGTGAACACGATGGAAACTGAAAGAATCCAATCGTGTATATATATATATATATATATATATACTTTCTAATTCTTACGCTATCCTAAAACTTGATCTCGAAACGTACGTCCGTAGGTAACGTAAAATTGCATGATGGATTGCCGTCTTTCATTCTTTCTTTCTTACTGTCTGTGTTTGCCTTTCAAGTGCTGTGTTTTTACTGAGACCCCCTTTTAGTAGAAGGAATAGCTATATCTCTTTGACTGCTATTTCTAAATTCGGTGTGTTGGTGAGGCAATTCGTTGCTAAACCCTTAATACTTAGTATTACTTATATATAATATATATCATATATATATATATATATATATATATATATATCTATATATATATATCAATGTATCTATGTGTATGTGTCATTGTGTCTGTGTTTGTCCCACACGGTGCTGGTGTGTTACGTCTCGTAAATTAGTGGCTCGGCATAAGAGGTCGATAGAATAAGTACCAGGTTTAAAAAATGAATACCGGAGTCAAACCATTCGACTATAAGACTCTAATGACTGAAGCAAGTAAAAGATATATATACTCTTTACTCTTTTACTCTTTTACTTGTTTCAGTCATGTGACTGTGGCCATGCTGGTGCACCGCCTTTAGTCGAGGAAATCGACCCCAGGACTTATTCTTTGTAAACCTAGTACTTATTCTATCGGTCTGTTTTACCGAACCGCTAAGTTACGGGGACGTAAACACACCAGCATCGGTTGTCAAGCGATGTTGGGGGGACAAACACAGACACACAAACATATACACACATATACATATATATATACATATATACGACGGGCTTCTTTCAGTTTCCGTCTACCAAATCCACTCACAAAGCTTTGGTCGGCCCGAAGCCATACTAGAAGACACTTGCCCAAGGTTCCACGCAGTGGGACTGAATCCGGAACCATGTGGTTGGTAAGCAAGCTACTTACCACATATATATATATACTAGCTGAAGGTGACCCGCTCTACGCACGGGTAAGAGTGTGGTTGTTACTTTCTGTTGCTTCCTTTCAGCACGTAAAAAGCACCATCCGAACGTGGCCGATTGCAGTGCCGCCTTAACTGGCTTCTTTGCCGGTGGCACATAAAAAGCATCAACCGATCGTGACCGCTGCCAGCCCCCCTGGGACCTGTGCCGGCGGCACAAAAAAGCATCCACTACGCTCAGAGAGTGGTTGGCGTTAGGAAGGGCATCCACCCGTAGAAACACTGCCAGATCAGACTGGAGCCTTGTGCAGCCTCCTGGCTTCCCAGACCCCGGTCAAACTGTCCAACCCGTGCTAGCACGGAAAACGGACGTTAAACGATGATGATGATGATGATGATGATGATTCTCCCTCTTTGTTTCTCTCTCCTTTCTCTCTCACTTTCCCCACTCTCTTACTCTTCCTTTCTCTCGGACTCTCCCTCGCTTTCTCTTACTCTCTATCTTTATCTATCTCTCTCCCATTTATAAACCACAAAAGATCTTGAGTAAGTTGAGAAATAAAATATTTAGAAAGATCAATCATAAATATCAGGCAGTAACAACGGAAAGGTCTGCTTCAAGGCAGACAGCAAAACACTAACATTTAAAAGGGACAGACGAACTTGCGAGCTGAATAAAAATAATAAAATATTGGAAACTGAAGTTTGAAGGGATAGAATCTGAGGATAGTAGAGTCACCATGGCTGGCATTTCTTAACGACGGACAGCAACGTTTTGATAGTTTAACGGCTGGCGTAAAATTTTGAACTTGATGTAAAAGAAAATCCCTAAACACCAAGTTTTGAAGTGATTCTTTCTCACGACAGTAGACTCACCATGGCAAGCATTCAAAACTTCTTCATTATGGACGGCACAACATTGACGATTAAAAGGCTGGCGCAAATTTTTTAGCTTGATGTAACAGAGAATTCCTAAACACCCGCTCCTTTAAATTTTAATTCCCTTCCAGCCCCATTTAGACCCCTTTTCACATTTTGGTTAATATAACCCGATTTCATTCGGGTCTACTGGGGCCACATTTTATAAGATGAGGAATTTTGTCCTAGAGGTCACGCGTTTCATTTGAGGAAAAAAAATAGTTGTCATGCAAACTTCCCAGCACTTTTAACATAGGTCTGCATATTTTCAGCTCAACCGACCACATAATGCACACATTATATATATATATATATATATATATATATATGTGTGTGTGTGTGTGTGTGTGTGTGTGTGTGTGTTGTGTGTGTGTGTGTGTGTATGTGTGTGTGTGTTGGAGTCTCTCTCATACGTGAGCGTTGACGCTGAATTCGACTGGTAAGCAGCTAACCTTGTCTTTGTTGAAATAGTTGTGAGCTGCTGGAGCTATTTCTCTGACGGGTAATAGGAATTTCCATATCCTCCGAGGAAACGAACTGTTGACCCAGACAATTAGAATTAATTTTAATAAAAGCATCAATTTTAGAAAAAATAATAAAGTAGTAAAAAATGAAAATTTAGCACTAAAAATTTGCAGTGTTCTAAATAAATGTTAAAATGTAATAGATACGAAAAACCTACGTTATCACCAGAACACGAACGCTCGTTGGTGTGTTCTGTTTGTATATGCTCCATCGGCGCGTTGACAGGCAGACAATAGAATGCGATGGCGACATTCATAATATTTGTTGTCATGATTGTGTGTTTGTTGTGGCGATGATAATTCTCTCTATGAATGCAGACAGATACATAAAAGAACACCGTTTGACGAAGTGAAAGTGATGGGAATGTAGGAAATAGAGTGAGTGAAAAAGTGCTAGGAAGGGAGGAAATAGTGTGAGTGAGTGAGGAAGACAGATACATTAAAGAATGGGAGTGGACTTGTCAAAGTGGGTTTTTGGCCCTAGCAACAACACCTTTTAAGATAGGGATTTCTAACGTAGCCCACGGGCATCGTCACCTCATTTTACATGTCCCTATAAATTTTGGAGTCAATCCGACGGGATGTAGTGGCCTTGAAAGTGATTCAAGCGGTCCAAACGCATTTCAGTTTTATATATAGAGATATAGTGAGAAGGAGAGAGAGATTTAGTCATACAAACAGGATGAATAGAATTGAAAACATGGGTATATATATGGGTATATATATTTTAATCGGCAGATGTTACACAGTGACTCAAAAGCCGAGTGTTTCGTGTATGGCTCTTATCAAATTTGATAAGTCTCTTCAGTCACCAAGTAACCTCTTATTTCTTTATTGCCCACAAGGGGCTAAACATAGAGGGGACAAATAAGGACAGACAAAGGGATTAAGTCGATTACATCGACCCTAGGGCGTAACTGGTACTTAATTCATCCACTCCGAAAAGATGAAAGGCAAAGTCGACCTCGGCGGAATTTGAATTCAGAACGTAACGGCAGACTAAATAACGCTAAGCATTTCGCCCGGCGTGCTAACGTTTCTGCCAGCTCACCTAGTAACCTCTGCCGATTATATATGTGCATGTATGTCTATATGTGTGTGTGTGTGTGTGTGTGTGTGGTGTGTGTGTGTGTGTGTGTGTGTGTGTGTATGTGTGTGTGTGTTGGAGTCTCTCTCATACGTGAGCGTTGACGCTGAATTCGACTGGTAAGCAGCTAACCTTGTCTTTGTTGAAATAGTTGTGAGCTGCTGGAGCTATTTCTCTGACGGGTAATAGGAATTTCCATATCCTCCGAGGAACGAACTGTTGACCCAGACAATTAGAATTAATTTTAATAAAAGCATCAATTTTAGAAAAAATAATAAAGTAGTAAAAAATGAAAATTTAGCACTAAAAATTTGCAGTGTTCTAAATAAATGTTAAAATGTAATAGATACGAAAAACCTACGTTATCACCAGAACACGAACGCTCGTTGGTGTGTTCTGTTTGTATATGCTCCATCGGCGCGTTGACAGGCAGACAATAGAATGCGATGGCGACATTCATAATATTTGTTGTCATGATTGTGTGTTTGTTGTGGCGATGATAATTCTCTCTATGAATGCAGACAGATACATAAAAGAACACCGTTTGACGAAGTGAAAGTGATGGGAATGTAGGAAATAGAGTGAGTGAAAAAGTGCTAGGAAGGGAGGAAATAGTGTGAGTGAGTGAGGAAGACAGATACATTAAAGAATGGGAGTGGACTTGTCAAAGTGGGTTTTTGGCCCTAGCAACAACACCTTTTAAGATAGGGATTTCTAACGTAGCCCACGGGCATCGTCACCTCATTTTACATGTCCCTATAAATTTTGGAGTCAATCCGACGGGATGTAGTGGCCTTGAAAGTGATTCAAGCGGTCCAAACGCATTTCAGTTTTATATATAGAGATATAGTGAGAAGGAGAGAGAGATTTAGTCATACAAACAGGATGAATAGAATTGAAAACATGGGTATATATATGGGTATATATATTTTAATCGGCAGATGTTACACAGTGACTCAAAAGCCGAGTGTTTCGTGTATGGCTCTTATCAAATTTGATAAGTCTCTTCAGTCACCAAGTAACCTCTTATTTCTTTATTGCCCACAAGGGGCTAAACATAGAGGGGACAAACAAGGACAGACAAAGGGATTAAGTCGATTACATCGACCCTAGGGCGTAACTGGTACTTAATTCATCCACTCCGAAAAGATGAAAGGCAAAGTCGACCTCGGCGGAATTTGAATTCAGAACGTAACGGCAGACTAAATAACGCTAAGCATTTCGCCCGGCGTGCTAACGTTTCTGCCAGCTCACCTAGTAACCTCTGCCGATTATATATGTGCGTGTATGTCTATGTGTGTGTGTGGGGGGGTGTCTTTATACCACTACCGGCTTCATAACCGGTGTCGGTTTGTTGATGTCCTCGTAACTTAGCGATTCAGCCAAAGAGCGCCACAGAATAAGTATCATACTTAAAGTAAGTACTGGGGTCGATTTTTTCAATTAGCCTTCCAAGGCTCTGCTCCAGCTTGGCCGTACTCAGATAACTGAGACAAGTAAAAGAATAAAAGAAAAATATATACACGAAGAGCTAATGTATTATAAATTATATTTTGTGTCGGTGTGAATAATCGCGTGTGTAACATTCTCTAAAAGAATAACCTTCAACATATGGTCAACGGAACCTAAAATCATTAATTCAGCATCGCAATGTAATATATTTAACTGTGAGTAACATATCTTAATATAGGTTACCAAAAGAAGGCGATGGCCTGGCAGAATCGTTAGCATGCTGGGTAAAATGCTTAGCCGCATTTCGTCCTATTTTACGCTCTGAGTTCAAATTCTGCCGTGGTTGGCTTTGCTCTTCATCCTATCGGGGTCGATGATACATGTACCATGGAGTCGGTGTAATCGACTTAACCTCTCTTCGAACTTTCTGGCTTTGTGCCAAAATCTGAAAGCAATATAGGTTATCGTATAGATATATCAATCTTGATGTATTACAGTTGTGAAGTAGATGACATGATATATATATATATATATATATATATATATATATATATATATATATATATATATATTATATATACATATATATATACATACATATATATATATATATATATATACACA